>NC_086317.1:290198645-290248645 GCF_036172605.1 Pelobates fuscus | reverse complement strand
AATCACACAGAGTACATTCTGTTTCCGTCAAACAAAGACAAGAACTAATTCTATTTTTATCAGATAATTTTGCTTAATAAGTTTCACCTGCTTCCCATTATACCATTACATTCATTGCTGATCATTTTGGTTGCTTTCTGCATAATTATTCTGCATCTCTCTGTGGAGCAGATGCCAAAGAATAACAATCACAAACACATCTGAAGAGGTACAGTGATGTTTACAACAACACACTTATCACTGGCCTTATGCTGAAGAGTTTGTCATGTAACATTGGATAGGTTATATAGCTAGAAAATACTAACATGCAAATTCTCTAGTCCTCTTCTTTAGTCTATTTAATACTACTACATATATTAGAATGCAATAAATAACTTTATATGTTGCTATCTGTTTCTCCAATGATTAAACAAAGCAAAATGATACTACACTCATGAGCTTGAAGGCTCTTCTGACAATTGAGGCGGACTGCAAAACCCTTCTCCAATATAGGTTAAAGGAAGAAAGCTGAAAATCTTATTAATGCATATTTCTCATAAAAACACATTTCACCAGACGAGGTCTTAAAGATGTAGATTAAAGTGCTCAATTCAACAACAAATTGTATCAAAAGCTTGCAAATTATCTTGTGAGACATAACTTATAACCAGAAGTACATTGTGTCAATGTACGCCACTCCCTCTAGCATGTAAGCTCATTGAGCAGGGCCCTCAATCCCTCTGTTCCTGTGCGTCAAACTTGTCTGTTAGTCCACCCATTTGTAGCAGTACTTACCCTCTCCAGGGGCCGGCCGGGGTCCTCTCTTCTCGCCGCGCGCGGTCCTGCTCCTGCACGAGCCGCGCGCGGCTCGGCCGACGACGTGATTAGGAAGGCAGGCAGTGACCGCGAGAAGCGGTCACGTGTCCCGCCTGACACTAAGAGCGCGCCGCGTGTCTCTGGCGCGCTCTTAAAGGGACAGTGAGAGACAAAATTAGAATCAGTCTCCCATTGGCCCCTGTCATGCCATGTTCCCCATACACTCACGTTTTGGGGGCGTGGATATGACAGGGGCCAATCAAAGTGAACACTAGGGTATTTATACTCACCTGTTTCCTTTGTACCTTGCCCTATCGTGGTTTCTGTTCAGTTCCCTTTAGTGCTTGTATCGTTCAGTTGTTTTTTTTGGTGCTTGACCTTGGCTTTGTTCCTGACTCCGTTCTCTCTTTATCCTTGCTTGTCTATCCGCCGGTTTGCTCTCCTGTGTACCAGTCCCTGGCTTGTTCTACTTTACGCTGTCTCTCCGTTCCCTTGACCTCAGCTTGTTCTGGACTCTGTCTTTTCTTGTACTCGTCTAAGTCCGGCCATTCTAAGGTCCGGTAAGACGAATCCTGTTTTCTTGTCTCTTGACTATCTGGACTATTCCTGCGTGTTGGGGTATATTACCGTGACATTACGATAGGGCCATGGACCCCGCAGGTTTAGGACAACAGATGGCCACTCATGAGGCTAGATTTGCAGAACAGGATCACCGTATGGATCAAATGGCTCAAGCCATCCAGACACTTTTATCCAGAACAGCTCCGGTTCCTGTACCTGCGCCTCCTGTAACCCCTGTACCAGACACAGCTAATATGCCTAATGCTTCAGCACATCTAAACCCGCCACCTAGGTATGGAGGGAACGCTAAGACATGTAGGGGATTCCTTAATCAAGTGGAATTCCACTTTGAAATGTACCCACGTTCATTTCCCACTGATAGATCTAAGGTGGGTTTTCTTATGCACCAGCTTACTGATAAGGCACTTGAATGGGCAAATCCTATTTGGGAGGCTAATGGACCTATGGTACATGATTTTAATAGCTTCCTCACGGCTTTTCGTAGAACATTTGACACGACTAAAAGGTCAAAGAATGCCGCCAGGGCGTTAATGAGAATTAAGCAAGGATCTAAATCTGTAGCCGATTATGCTATTCAGTTCCGTACCCTTGCTTCACAGGTAGATTGGACTAACAATGGGCTTACTACTGCATTCATGGAAGGCCTATCAGAAACTAAGTTGGATGAGGTAGCAGCTAAGGACCTTCCTGTACCCCTAGAGGACCTTTGACTATCTCTATCTAGATTGACTATCTCATCGATATAGATAACAGGATCCGTGACAGGTTATATACCAAGTCCAGAAATAGACGCTTTGTCCCCGTTAATTCTCCTAGAGCTGAGACTCCCGAGGGATCTAAAGGGTCAGAGGAGGAACCCATGCAGTTAGGGGTTGCTAAACTTACTGACGTTGAAAAACTTTATAGGAGAAAGGAGGGACTTTGTCTTTATTGTGGTAGGAGGGGCCATAGAATGTCCTGTGCGCCCGGAAAACTATCGCACCTAAGACCGTATAGAGGACAGGCCTTGGGTGTGACACAGAGTCCTCACATTTGCCTCTTAATAAATTGCTTCTCCCTGTTTCCCTGCACCTTGGTGGAAACTGCATAGCAGGGAATATACTAGCCCTGGTTGATTCCGGGGCGGCCGGACACTTTATAGATTCCGGTTTTGTTAAGGAGAATAACATACCCACTAGAGAGAAGAAGACACCCTTGGTCGTTGAGGCCATAGATGGTAGACCATTATGCTCTCCAGTTATCACACATGAAACTGTACCACTACATATGTCTACAGGGGTGTTACACTCTGAAACCATTCGGTTTCAGATCATTACTTCTCCTTCCTCTCACCTCGTGTTAGGGTATCCTTGGTTGCATACTCATAATCCCACTATTGACTGGGAGTCAGGACAAATAGTATCTTGGAGTGATGCTTGCCAAGAGTCTTGTATTGTTAAAATCACCCCTTTGAATTCTACTAATATTCCTCCCGTGTCTACTGTTATACCCCCTCAGTACTTGTCTCTTAAATCTGTTTTTGATAAAAGGGAGGCTGAAAAGTTGCCACCTCACAGACCTTACGACTGTGCTATTAATTTACTACCTGGTACTATGCCTCCCAAAGGGGGAATATATCCTTTGTCTCCTCAGGAGAATCTTGTTATGGAGGAATATATTAAGGAATCTTTACAAAAGGGATTTAAGAAGATCCTCTTCCCCGGCAGGGGCTGGTTTCTTCTTTGTATCCAAGAAAGATGGCAAATTAAGGCCTTGTATTGACTATAGGGGCCTAAATAAAATCACAGTCAAAAATGCGTACCCCATACCTTTGATCATGGAACTATTTGATAAGCTTAAACATGCCACGGTTTTTACTAAATTGGCCTTACAATCTCATACGTATCAAAAAGGATCACGAATGGAAGACCGCATTCAATACCAGGAGTGGTCATTATGAATATACTGTGATGCCCTTTGGTCTTTGTAACGCCCCAGCAGTTTTTCAAGAATTTATTAATGATGTCCTATGTCAGTACATACACACATTCGTAATAGTATACTTGGACGACATTAATTTATTCAACTGATTTACAGACTCATCACATGCATGTTAAATTAGTGTTGAGGACTCTTCTTGTAAACGGTCTATATTGTAAACTCGAAAAATGTTCATTTGATCAATCAGAAGTCCAATTCTTGGGTTATATAATCTCTGCAAACGGTTTTCGTATGGATCCCAAGAAACTTTCTGCCATCATGGAATGGCCTCTACCTCAGGGTTTGAAAGCCATTCAGCGTTTTCTGGGTTTTTCAAATTATCATAGGCGCTTTATTAAAGGGTTTTCTGCCATTGTAGCACCTATAACCAGAATGACCAAAAAGGATGGTAATACTCATGTCTGGAAACCAGAAGCACTTGAGGCCTTTGAATTTCTGAAGGCTTCATTCGCTTCTGCCCCTATTTTTCAGCATCCTGTCCCTTCCCTACCCTTTATTCTTGAAGTTGATGCTTCTGATATTGGGGTAGGTGCTGCCTTGTCTCAAAGAGATTCACCTGAAAAGCCGTTGCACCCTTGTGGCTTCTTTTCCAGACAGATTTCCAAAGCAGAAAAGAATTATGATATAGGCAATCGCGAACTCCTTGCTATCATTTTGGCACTCAAGGCACGGAGACATCTACTAGAAGGTTCTAGGGATCCCATCCTAATTTTTACGGATCACAAAAACCTCTCCTACCTTAGTGAAGCAAAAAGATTGTCTTCTAGGCAGGCCAGGTGGTCTCTGTTTTTGTCTCATTTCAATTATATAATCACATACAGACCAGGTGATCGTAACACTAAAGCAGACGCTCTGTCCAGACAATTCGAAACTGCTGACAAACTAGAAATTGATGTTACCCCTGTCATTCCTCCCAACAGAATAATAGCTACTACTGTTCTATCAATTTCTTCTTCCCTCTTACAAGCTATACAGGCTAAACAAAACATGGCATCTGGAGAGAGGCCTGCTGATAACTGTTCGTTGATATCCCCGAGAGACGGGACATTATGTCATTGTATCATGACACAAAAACTGCTGGACACCCTGATATTTCTAAAACGTTATCAGCAGTTTCTAGATATTTCTGGTGGGCTTCCTTACGCAAGGATGTCACTGATTACATAAATGCTTGTACTACTTGTGCCAGTATGAAGTCCTCCCAAAGAGTTCCTTGTGGGTTGTTGCATCCGTTGCCCATACCCGAGAGGCCTTGGTCCAATCTATCCATGGATTTTATTGTTAAATTGCCCCCTTCGAATGGTAAAACTGTCATCCTGATGATAGTGGATCGTTTTTCTAAGATGGCTCATTTTGTGTCTCTTGTCAAGTTGCCCTCATCCAAGGAACTTGCCTCTGTCTTTGCCAGGGAGGTGTTTCGGTTGCATGGTATTCCCACTTCGATCGTGTCCGATAGGGGTAGCCAGTTTATTTCCAGATTCTGGAAAGCATTTTGTTCAGAGATGGGTATTTCTCTCTCATTTTCTTCCGCTTACCACCCCCAGTCTAATGGAGCTGCTGAACGTGCTAACCAATCTCTAGAGCAGTATCTTCGTTGTTTCGTATCCCACCATCAGAACAATTAGGCTGACCTTCTTCCTTGGGCTGAGTTTGCTCGTAATAACGCTGCTCATGAATCCTCCGGTAAAAGCCCTTTTTACGTTATTTATGGCAGGCATCCCGTGGTTCTTCCAGCTGCATTCTCCTTACAGGGCATGCCAGCTCTGGATGAACATTTGGCTGGTTTACGTAATACTTGGGAGCAGGTTCAGTGTTCTTTGGTGGATTCCGCTGCTCGCCAGAAGGTTCAGGCAGACAAGCATCGCAGGGCGGCTCCATGCTATGCCGTGGGGGACCGGGTTTGGCTTTCTACTTGCAATATTTGCCTTCGTGTGCCTTCTATGAAGTTGGCTCCTCGTTTTATTGGTCCTTTTCGAATCTTGCATGTGGTTAATCCTGTTTCGTATGCCTTGGATCTTCCTAGGAATCTACGCATTCCTAATGTATTTCATACCTCCTTGTTAAAACCCCTCCTGTGCAACCGTTATATCCGGCATGTTCCTCCTCCCCCTCCAGTTTCTGTGGAGGGCCATGAGGAATTTGAAGTGGCCGCTGTACTCGACTCTCGTTTTCTTCGGGGTCGCCTCCAATATCTGGTACATTGGAAGGGCTATGGGCCTGAGGAACGCAGTTGGATTTCCGCTGACGCTTTTCACGCTCCTCGCCTGGTGCGTTCTTTCCACTCTCGCTTTCCTATAGTGTCTTTGAAAGTTATAGGGTTAAATATAATGCTCGCAAATTAAATTCCCTATACTTTCGACCTGTGTTGTGAGGCAGGTCCCGCAAATTGTAATGAATAAAATGACCTATATCTGTAAAATATTACATACATATATACATAGATATGTGATATATGATATATACGCATATACTTATGTATATAGATATGTATATATATTATTTCACTCTACGTGTAATTTAAAATCAATATTTATTAATATCAAAATACAGTTAGAATGAAATTACACACATTTTTAATTTTTAATTTTTTATTTATTTTTTATTATTTTTTCTTTTTTATTTTTTTATAAATTTACTTTTTTATATTATATATAAATATAGATATAATTATAATTTTAAATGTAATCAATAACATTGTACGTGTATTTTGATATTAATATATATATATATAATTATATATATATATATATTATCTAAGTTTATATTTTATTTTAAACTGTGTTTTTACTTTTTTTTTTACCAATTACAGGCAGCAGGGAGAGTACCAGTCATTACAGGCAGTTCCGCTGCTGGCGTTTAGAGCCAGGTCCCCAAGGACCGCATAGGACACCCACCATCCTTAAGGAGTTAATTATTTAGAGCCCACATCTGTCACCCATGGATGGGGACTGTGTGGACACTAGGTCCTCTCTCTTTAATATTATAATTAGGACACTGATTTGTCACGCATCGGTGGGGACAGTATGGAGACAGTAGGGCAATACTCCACCTAATGCCCAAGGGTGGGAGCACAGGGTGGATTATGCCCCCCTCATTTATTTCAAAAGTCTGAGCCTCAATTGCAACTCCATCACTAGTTTAGTATGAAATAGACAGATGGGGACATAGGGAGAAGGAAGAATAATTAGACATGTTTTACAATGTTAGATCAACTCCTAAACCATTATGTATCTGAAAATTGACAATTCACCTAATAACTCCCAATAGATTATCATGTTCTTTTATGCAGATAGTCTAAAATAGCTAAGTAAAATACTCATGCTGTGTATTAAGCAATGCCTGCAATACATTTTATGCTAAATTAATTTCCCTCTATTATTTAATCTTAGCTAAAACATATAAAATATGATATTATGAAAATGGAGACTTTGAAATACTATAAGATCATAAAAAAGCAGCATTAGAAAAAGATTACAAAATCTCCATAAAAAAATAATCACATCTTGATATTGAGTCACAGCCCTGGTGATGAAAAAAGAAAAATAATCATACAATGATAGATATTTTCATAGAGGGTCAAAGAAGCATTTGTCAGAAAATTGGACAGATAAATAGAAAATACTCCAAGTTATAGAACTCTGCCAGAAAATATAGGAATTTAATAAAAATTATAATAAGGAGCTTATAGATATCAAAGTATAATTCTATGAATAAAAAGTTGCTCAGTAACTTCCAAAATTTTATTTTTCACCTCCAAAACCATTAAATGTAAGTACATTTTGAAAGTAAAACCACTACTGCAGGATTATGCCCTGTCAATTTAGAGAATGTTAGAGACATCAAAATAAACCATGATATTGGGGGGCGGAACTACCGGGGCTGCAAGAAGGATACATGGTGGACTAGCTCTGCGGCAGCTATGGCCAAAAGCGATTATATATATATATATATATATAAATACTCTATTTATTTGTATCTTATTTCCCCTATTTAAGTTTAGGGTTTAGATTTATTTATACTTTTTTTTTATTTTTTTATTAATTTTCAATTTTTCTTCCAAATTTTATAATATAAGTGTTTCTTTACATGTATGTTCTTTATTTAAGATTATATTTAATATGGGTTATCAAAGCGTTATCCTTGTAAATGTAGAAAAGACTATTGTCACACTGTAAATTTTAATAGTTTTATCTCTATTTTTCAAATTGTTATGTCCCATTGACATGGCGTTACAAAGACATATGGATGGTATTTGAAACCCATAATAGTGGCTTGAACGCAAAGAGAAAGTACCCAAGGAGCTTTACATAATGTTTGATAGAAAATCTGGAAGTGACGTGCTTGAGTGCATGGAAATGAGATTTGGAATCCCACAGGAGGTGGACAAGCAGCTGTGGAAGTGATGCAGTGGAGCTCCTTGTGAAAATGGCCGCCACTTCTTTAATGTGTATTGAAAATGGGGTTTAAAATGTGGTGTGCTCCTGGCATAGTGGGAGTTTTGTGCTTGATTTTAGATATTGCAGCCAATTATCGATGTATATAATAACAACTGGATTACCTTACATCTTCACTTACCCAGCTAAGGAAGCCATCGGATTTGAGTTGCAAAACACGTTCTGGGATCAGATTTATTTTTACATTTGTTATATTAATTTTAAGATAGGAATATATAGTAATGTATATTTTATATAATTATTAATAGATCAGGAGAGATTACCCTCAGTATAAATGTGAACTTACATTGTGTTGATAATGTATATTATTATATATATTTGGTCAATCGAAGATATATATGAAGGAAATTATCCTAATTTCTTAGAATGCGGACTATAAGTGAGAGGAAAAAAAAAAGATGCTTCCCTCATGAGTAATAATTAGCTTAAGTGAAAAAGAATTATATAGTGTATATATTTAAAAATGTCAATTTATGGTTATTAAACCATGTGTTGTCTAAGTCATTGTGAGGGTTTAAGATAGGGATATATAGTAATGTATGTTTTTATATAATTATTAATAGATCAGGAGAGATTACCCTCAGTATAAATGTGAACTTACATTGTGTTAATAATGTGTATTATTATATATAATTAGTCAGTCGAAAATATATATGAAGGAAATAATCCTAATTTCTTAGAGTGCGGACTATAAGTGAGAAAAAAAAATCCCCTTCAAGACACTCTATAATCTTATTCTATAGTCAAATTATTTAGTTTTAACCATTGTAGAAGTTTTATATTAGAATCAAATGTCTCCCTAATGCCTTCAAAAGTGAGGGCAATTTTTACCGGGAATAACCATTTATATCTAATGTCCCATTTTCTGAGGATTTGTGTAGAAGAGGAAAAAGATTTTCTTCTCATTCTTGTAGAATATGATAAGTCTTGATAGACCTGAATCTTCCCAAATTGACCAGTTGTTAACGAGTTTGATCTTGCAAGGCGAAGTACTGTATCCTTAAATTCAGATGAAATAAAAGAAACCATAATGTCTTTAGCTGTGTCAGCTTGTAGTGATTGAGGTCTAAAGATCCTGTGACATCGCTTCATAATATGGTCATGTTCGTTGATAGGTATATTCAAGGCTTGGAAATATTGATATAGAATCTGTTTTAGGTTTTCTTGCGGTCCTGTTTCCGGAAAATTTCTAAACCTCAGATTGTTGCGTCTGCTTCTGTCCTCCATATCATTCATTTTGAGTTCAAGTTCTTGAATTTTTTCATTAATTTGTATGTTTTCCTCTCTGAGAGAATTGATATGAACATCAATTTTAGCTATTTGATCTTCGAAATTTTGGAATCTGACCATAAGTATGTGTATTTCCTGTTTAATGTTGGATTTAATTTCAGCAGTATTTATCTTTAAAATACTCTTGATTTCAGACAGGTTTAGACTTAAACGATCTTGTAGTTGAGAGACCGTAATTATATCCTTATCATTTTCTTCAGTGATGGTATTTCCCACAATAGTCAAAGACTCCTCCATAATTTGTTTATTACTTTTTGTATTATCTTTTTGGTGTTGTGGAGAGAAGTATATGGACATTGATTTATCTTGAGATATATCTTTTTTGTCCTTCTTTCCGGCAAGTTTGCTCTCTTGATTTTTTCTTGATGCCATAGTGAAGTCACTGCTTAGTTAATCAGCCCCACTTATTCAGTTTTAATGTTATAACAGGTTTCATATCTGTCCGAATTAATAATCAAACAACTGAAGATATTACTGAGGATATTGCAATTATAGATATAGATATTTATACATCAACTGGCTATCTTCCTTTAATGTGGATGTATCACCGCATTGATTTTCGATATTGTACTTAAATTTTGCAATGAATTTTGCAGTAACTTGTACTACTGGTCAAAAAGAGAAAAAAAAAAAACAAAAAAAACAACACCACAAAAAAAAAAAAAAAAAGGCAAAGATTACTTTGTGATTTGTACCCAGTAAAGTTATAAGCTACGGAACTTATCTGAGGTTTTGTCTTCGTATTTCATATGTGATTGTAATCTGTTTGATTGATGTGGCTTTATGTTGGGTCAGAGTTTGTAGTAGGTTTGATGAAATTCCAAACGCTGTTTTCCAACGAAGAAGAAAAAAAAAAGAACCAGGAACCGATGTTAAACTTGCCTAACCCGTTTTATAACGGGAAGGCGCAGCTAGCAGATCAGGGTGTCTCATTGGTGTCTCGTAGGGGAGGTTAGGCGTTCAGAACGGCGTGGTTTAAACCGCCATGCTCCACATAGAGCTCCGCCCCTCCTCTTCCGTCACGTCCGCCGTCACCGCGTCATGACGCTCCTCCTATCTGGCAGCCCTGTTATATTAATTTTAATGTTTGTTATTTTATAGTTTAAAATTAATTGTATTGGATGTTTTATTTTTGGTATCCGTTTTTTGCTGCTTACAAAGATATATTCATGTATCACATATGTACTTGTGATACAACACTGTGTACTCAATTTTGAGCTGTTACTTATTGTCTTTACTCAAAAAAACTATACTGACTACAAACATTTCATAATTTAACAATGTATGATTTAAATAAAGTGCATCAAACTATAATTACAATGAACCTGTCACATTACTAAACTGCATCAATCAAAACATGAGTTGCAACAGTTGTTTGTGTATTAGTAAAATTATTGTTTTGTTTTGCTTCTGGTCATGTCCTATTTTTTACTTTCCAAATAAATTTTTTTCTCACTTTCTTTTGGTCATTAAGGTCATCTTCTTCAACAGACTACTGGCCTATGCTTTTTTAACTTATTTTTAAGAATAGTTTAGTTATTTTTAAATGTTTCAGACAGAAAGGTACTGTAGAATATGCTAATTTGGTCAAGAATTTATTGCGCGTGTGTGTATATATACACATTTAGGTGTGTGACTATATATATATATATATATATGATTACCAGGATGCAGGGGCGGACTGAGAACCCTCAGGGCCCACGGGCAAAATAAATCAAGGGCCCCCTTACAGGCCCCACCCATGCTCCGTAGCAAGCCCCACCCTTGTCCCGCCTCCAGCCACACCCTACACAATCTTTAGACACAAGGAACAAAAGTGCAATAATCCCCTCAAGGCCCCAGTAGAGACTACAATTGAGGGCTAATGGGCCATGGAGGGGGGGGGTCTTTCTAGCAGAGGCTATCTCAGTGTTATTTAGAGAGTGTTAGAAAGAATCTACTCGAGCCCCATTAGAGACTACAATGGAGTCTAATGGGGGCCTGGAGGGGGGTCTCTCCAACACTCTGGTTCCTATTTACAATATAGCAACACAACATAGCTTGCTGATACCTAGGCCAAGTTGGCTCATCCTACCTTAATTACTGTTGCTGGAAGGCTGTGGGCTTGCTGGCTGCGGCTGGCAGGCTGTGGCTTCCCGGCAGGCTGTGGACTTGCTGGCTACTGCCGGCAGGCTGTGGGCTTGCTGGCTGTAAGCCTGTGGCTTGTTGTAAGTCTGTGGGCTGGCTACTGGCCTGTGGCTGGCTGCTGGCCTGGCTGGCCTGTGGGCTGGCTAACTGGTGGCTTGGTTGGCTTGTGGGCTGGCTGGCTGGCTACGGGGGCACTTGTAGATTATTTAAAGAAATAATCCATGCACAATAACCACTGCTGCTCTGTGTAGTGGTTATGGTGCCAGGAGGGCCAGGACCCCCTCCCAGAGTAAGTAGTCAAACCGTTTAAGAACAGTTTGAAAACTTACCTGGGGTCTGCTGGGATATGGGGCTGTAGTAGGGTATAGGAGCAGTGGTGCAATGTGTGAGGGGTGCAGTGTGTGTGAAAGGTTCAGTGTGTGTGTGTGTGTGTGAACATATAGGGTGTGTGTGGCAATGTTAGTATGGGGGGCTGTGTATGGGGGTCTGTGTATGTGTGTGTGTGAGGCAATGTGTGTAAATGTGTAGGGTGTGTGTGGGGACAGTGTGTGTGTATGGGGGGCAGTGAGTGAATGTGTATGGTGTGTGTGTGGGGGGGCAGTGTTTGTATGGGGCTAGAGTTCACTCTCACTACTACGACCACCAGGAATCCCTGGTGGTCGCAGTGTTGAGAGTGAACTCTAGCCCGTAGCTCCAGGGCTAGAGTTCACTCTTGCGAGAGCCGGAGCGTTGCCGTGGTAACTGCGGCAACGCTCTGTGCTTGCGTGAGAAGGACCCAGAGAAGCTGCAGGCTAAGCTCCCGGGTCCTCTCTTCTTCCCTCCCTGCCAGCTGCCCGCACGGTGCCTGCAGACCGGGGAGAGAGATCGGCTGGGGCGATCCACCAATTATATATACAGCCCTACTGTGTGCCTTTTTGTCTCCCCCAGTCCCTCTGTATGTTTCTTTCTCCCCCTCACTGCTCCTCTGTGTCCATGTCTCCCCTCTCCTTCCCAGTCTCTCTTCCCCCTCTGCCTCTTTCTCCCCCTCCCCTTGTGGGTCTCTCTCCTTTCTCCCTGTGTCTCTCGTCCCCTCTGTCTCTTTCTCCCCCCTTTCCCTGTGTCTCTCTCTACCCCACATCTCTAGTCCCCTCTGTCTCTTTCTCCTCCCTTTCCCTGTGTCTCTCTCTACCCCACATCTCTCGTCCCTTCTGTCTCTTTCTCCCCCCCTTTCCCTGTGTCTCTCTCTACCCCACATCTCTCATCCCCTGTCTTTTTCTCCCCCCTTTCCCTGTGTCTCTCTCTACCCCACATCTCTCTTCCCCTCTGTCTCTTTCTCCCCCCTCCACCATCTCTCTATTCCCCTTCTTTCTCCCCCTGTGTCTCACTCTCCCCCCCTGTCTATTTCTCCCTCCTTTCCCTGTGTCACTCTCTCCCCCCCCCCCTCTGTCTCTTTCCTTCCCCTCCCCCTGTCTCTCTATTTTCCCACTGTCTGTTTCTTCCCCTGCCTCTATCTTTTCCCCCTCTCTGTTTTATTTTTCCCCCTCCCATTTACCAAGAGAAGACTGAAGGGGCCGGGTACATGCTGGAGCCGCCGGGCCGGGTGGCAGCCTCGCCGGTCCGGCGGCACTCCTGTCAGGCTGTCAGTAACGCTGAGGACGGAAGGAGGGGAGGAGCATGTCTCTCTCACATGCTCCTTTGCGGTTCCCACATCCTGTGCTGGGAATTGTGGGAACCGCAAAGGAGCATGTGAGAGAGACATGCTCCTCCCCTCCTCCCCTCCTCCCCTCCTTCCGTCCTCAGCGTTACTGACAGCCTGACAGGAGTGCCGCCGGACCGGCGAGGCTGCCACCCGGCCCGGCGGCTCCAGCATGTACCCGGCCCCTTCAGTGTGCCACCGGACCGGCCACCCGGTGGCACTTACATGCACAGATGCCGAGGCCGCGGTGGGGCAATCCGGCCCTGCCGCCGGGCCCCCTGATGGCGGCTCTGGCGGCGGGCCCCCCTCCCAGCCGGGCCCTCGGACCATGTCCGAAGTGCCCGACTGGTCAGTCCGCCCCTGCCAGGATGGATACATTGAGATTTCTCTTGCTTTTAAGTATGTCCTGGGTCCATAATTACATAATTTCATATGCCTCGTTTCCACCGAGCGGATCGGTTCGGTACGGTTCGCTATTTTGGGTGTTTCCATTATGAAAGTAGTCCATACAAGCGAACCGTACCGATCCATTCAGGGTCCTGCTTCAGATGTAGGGCCATAGGAAATGGAACGGTTCGGTTAGGGCAGAGCTACTATACAATCCATTGATTGGTGGACAGGAAGAGCATTTTTTCTAAACCCCACATGGCCCTGAAAGGTCTGACTTGCAGTGGAAACGCTCACCAGAATGGGCTGGTCCATTCTAAACCTTACAAACTGTACCGACCTGAACCAATCTGCTCAGTGGAAACGAGGCAATAGTTACATAGCTGAAAAGAGACTTGGGCCCTTCAAGTTCAGCCTTCCTCACATTTGTTTTTTGCTGTTGATCCAAAAGAAGGCAAAAAAAAACAGTTTGCATGGTTACAATAGGATACAATATTACAAAAAATACAATATACAATTTATTGACCTAGACAATAAACCTAATTGATGTTGGAAATCCAGGAGTGCCGGCAATCGTTTATTTTTATATTGCAGTGTGGCTGGGCACCCGGTACCATTGGAAGGAGGTAGGAGTGCAAAAGCTATATATATATATATATATATATATATATATATATATATATATATATATATATATATATATATATATATATATATATATATATATATATATATATATATATATATATATATATATATATATATATATATACACACACATACACACACATATATATACATTTAACACATAACAGGTGCATTCTGTGCTGAGGAATGTTGCCATATATCTCCTAAAATATTTTAGATTGAATGAAGATTTTACTGTCTCCAGGGCCGACCTTAGGGGTGTGTGAGCTGTGCAGCCGCACACGGCACCATGGAGCAACGCACAGCTCACACATGGCCGGGTGACAGGAGTATTTTACTTTGCTAATTTAGACTATCTGCATAAAATAACATGATGATCTATTGGGAGTTATAAGGTGAATTGTCAATTTTTAGATACATAATGGTTTAGGAGTTGATCTAACATTGCTAAGGCAGGTTCCCGGGTGGAGGATTTCATTATTCTCCACCCGGTTCTATGAAAAAAAAATATCGAGGCAGTGGGGGAAGGGCTTACAGATCGATGGGGCAAAGCTCATCGCGAGGCAGAGGTGGGGTTAAAATGGCAGCAGAGGTGGGGCTAATACCTACCAGAAGCCCCTGGTAACTGCTGCACAGGAAGGGGGAAGCAGGAAAGAGTCCCTGCTTCCCCAACAACCAACTGCCTCCACTAGCCCTTCCAGTTATAATGGAAATAGGTGTGTGACTGTCCATGTGTGACTGCCTACCTGCGTGTGTGTGTGTGTATTTGTGTGACTGTCTGCCTGTGTGTGATTGTAATGGTGTGTGTGACTGTAACTGTGTGTGTGACTGTAACTGTGTGTGTGACTGTAGCTGTGTGTGTGACTGTAGCTGTGTGTGTGACTGTAGCTGTGCCTTTGTGTGCCTGTGCCTGTATGTGTGACTGCAACGGTGTGTTTGACTATCTGCCTTTAATGGATTGCACTGGATCGGAGGTTATAGGAGGTGGGAACAGCTGGGGAGAGCTTTCTGCTCAGGTAGGGTGGGAGCTTCCCAGAAAAGCTAATATGCACAAGGCTGGAAATATGAAGAGTGCATCAGGATTTTAGCGATAGCCAGTTTAGCTCTTTTAACATGTCACAATGGTGGGTAAAGTAATTACATTCTAGTACAAAGTGGCAGAACAAATTATATAACATATTTCATTTATTAAGGTTACACACACAATAAATTCTTATAATATATATATATATATATATATATATATATATATATATATATATATATATATATATATATATATATATATATATATATATATATATATATATATATATATATATATATATATATATATATATATATATATATATATATATATATATATATAGCTTTTGCACTCCTACCTCCTTCCAATGGTACCGGGTGCCCAGCCACACTGCAATATAAGAATAAACGATTGCCGGCACTCCTGGATTTCCAACATCAATTAGGTTTATTGTCTAGGTCAACGTTTCAGTCTCTAATTCAGGACTTTCATCAGGACACAAAAAATAACATTTCACAAATGACAGGCTTATATACAGACTACATAATTAAAATGTTAGTGACTCACCACTGTCAGCTGTACGTCTCGTAGTAACATTAGAACTGTCACTTTAAATTCATTGAAGGCTTCTATTTTTTTACTTACTTAATGACTGCTAATTTTTGAATCACTGGTATAATTATGACTACTTATTTTGGTCCTACCATTTAGGGACTAACATCTATAACTAGATTATAACACATAGCCATTTTCGATCATATGTGGTGTTAGTATGTTTAAATATTTTTATTCACAAGTCCTTTGTAATAATATTTTCGTTTTTGTAAACCATGGTTTTGTGTATATTTAGCCAAGTCCATTAACTACCTATGATAAAGAAATCGGTGTCATTATATATGGTGATATATCACATTAGACATAGAGTTTAAATATCTTGTCTAATATCTCATCGGTTTAACCATAGTATGTGCACAATCTGTATTAGCCTCAGTGTAACTGGCGTCCGGTTGTTATGGGTACGCGTCCTGAAACATGAGTGGTGATGACAAGATCCCCATACACAGATGCGGCTAGCGGTCGGCGGCCCTTTGAGCAACCAATATTCGATTGTTATCGGCGGTTGCCAGGGCTACACACAGACGCCGGAAGCATGACGTGGAAGGGCAATCCTAAACCTTGACGCACAGGGAATCACCTGAATGATACAATCAGGCGCCATAATGCCGGTTTACGTCTTGTGGAATGGCAATGTCAGTGAGCCTATTTGTGTGCATCGGTGAGCTTGGGTTTTTATGTCGATGAGCTTATGTATATCAGGGAGATTGTTTGTCTATGACGCTGTGTCTGTAAGATTGTCTGTGTGAGTATGCTTACTGTATATTTAAATGTTTTACTCTGAAAGGACCAATATTTTATATTAGAAAAAATATATATATATATATATATATATATATATATATATATTAAACAATAATATGAAAGGCTATGTCTTGCCACCCCATATGATTGAGTAATATATAAACACACATATATATTTGTGTTCAGGGCATAGGGCATAGAATTAGTAATGACAATGTATAACTTATACAATATGAACCAGATAGATAATATGAACAATCGGTTGGGGTGTGCCAAAACCGATGATGCGGTAGGCCTGTAATAAAAGAGGTTCATGTTACAAAAAGCGTTGCGTATTTCCTGTATTGGTTGGGGTATGTATCTGGTATATGCAGATGATTTTCACCGTCCTTAGGTTTTGATAATATGTACCAGTATGTTCCTATTAGAAGCAGTAGTGGCTACTCCAATGCAGAAGGAGTGTCCTGAGTAGTGGGATAGATTAAGGCCCAATCTTGCCAGTAATATTTTAATATAAAGCATGAATTTACTCGTGGTGAGAGCATTGGCATGCAAGGTTAATAAAGGTTGGTAAGAGAAACCGGGAACAATGGTTAGGAATTTATCTAGTACCTGTACAAGGCACCATTTGTTGCTGGTAGGGTAACAGGGAATCTTTACCTGTTGATCTTTTGGTGTGGTTTTAGTGTGATTGGGGGATAGTATGTGGTGATCTTGTATTTTAACAATCTGTGATCTTTTAATGGTGCCTTGGGAAGTGATGTTTATACTGGTAAACTCTCCTGGTCTAAGGAACTTATAGAAAGCTAAGTAGATGGCGGTCTTAATGACATGATTAGTGTTTGATTCAAAAGGGGTTGTATCTAAGAGGTTCGACAATGATTGCAAGAGTTGACCATGAATAGGTGATCTAGAAGATGGTGGTGTAGGGTTCGAATACTTAATGCCCTTTAGTATGGTTTTGATTTGATAATATGACAGGAAACTGTGTTTTTTTGGCCAATGTGTAAGTATATGGTATTGTATCCCTGTCAGATATAATTTTATGGTGTTGTAAGATAGTTTTAACTTAAGGTGGCAAAAAGAAGTGAACGCTACAATAGTTTTGAATATTTATTGACAACCTGGAAGTCTAACAAAAATATGTTATAAACATGGAAAGCCCCTAGTATTGTCAGACAAAGCCAATTGCGAAAGGAGCCTGCCATGAGTTAAAAGTTTTCCAAATCCCAAGTCATGTCCTGCCATGACGGAGCCGAGGTAGCAACCAAGGCTGCTGTCGGTAAAGCGTTGTTGAATTCCTGAAATTGAGAGCGAGATAAATGATTAGCTGCTACATTCTGTATGCCAGGAATATGGACACATACAAAGAAGAAATTATGGTTAGCAGCCAGCCAAGTCAATTTCCTTAGAAAGCTCATGATGATCAGAGATTTAGAACGACCCTTGTTAATTATGTGGCAGGTGGCTAAGTTGTCCGAAAAACATCTCACCTCTGACCTGACCATGCTGCCCCCCATGCCACTGTAGCAGCTACAATAGGATACGACTCGAACAGGGCAGAAGTGGTACATTGTGCACTTTAATAGGCCAAACCCCCATAGCCAATTATTGCCAAAGCCAATAGCAGCAAAATTATTATTGCCAAAGCCAATAGCAGCAAAGCCTGAGGTGGCAGCTGCGTCTGTAAAAATAGTGAGGGATTCAGAGGTAAGTAAAAGGATAAACATGCTTTTCCCATTCCATCTCACAAGAAATTCCGGCAACGTAAATCTTAGGTAGCTGAAACGTCCAGTGAAATACGGGAAATATCAGACTGAAAGACGGGAAAAAGATTGAGCCATCTAGATATAAAAGCCCAGTCCTGCAGAATAATTTTCATGTCAAAGTTTAGGGAGCCTAGCAGAGAATGTAATTCTTTACGATTACAAGATCCCACAGAGAGATATAGATCAATGCTGGATAGAATGCAGTCAACCTTCTCTCTAGGCAAGTTGGCTTGCATATTAACAGAATCTAGTGTGATACCAAGGGAATGTATCAACGTGTCGGGTCCTTCTGTCTTTCTAGGGGAGACGGGTACCCCCAGGTATTGGAAAAACTGGGCGGAAATAAGCTCTCAAGCTATGAGTGCCCTTAGTGGATCAAGATATCATTAAAATTTAACTTTTAATAGTACGAAAAACATAAAACAATTGGAGGAAAAAATAAAAAATATTGAAAATAACTTTTAATGAATTTACAGTAAGTGTAAATGTATGTACAGCAAAACAAAAGAAAAGAACCAAAAAATAAGTGCTAATCAAAATCTGTAAGCTAGATGGTGAATACACGTATACCTATATTATAATGGTATATTTGTGCACATAGTTTCGCGGCACATCTGCTCCAAATTGCAATGTGGGTGACATTCGATACTTCAAGTAGTGTGCAATTCGGAGAACACTGAATTGGGGTCTAATGGGCAGCTGCTGCCGAGTTTCTGAGCATGAATCAGCCCTGTGACCTATGTAAAGAGAGATCTTCAATCGCTGATAAAATGTCCAGCGTATTTGACATGCCTGTTAAACGATCAAAGTCAAGATGAGGATTAATCTTTCTAGTGATAAATCATAATTAAATGAAGTGCTGTACAAATATACACAGAAGATATGGTAGCTGTATGCAACTGATAGTCCAATAGCAATCAGTGTAACGTGTGAGCGACCAAATAGACAAAAACAATCAAACACTGAAAGTGCTGGTAATCAAACCTGTGACCTATGCAGAGAAAGACCTATACTCGCTGTTAAGATATCCAGCATACTTATTGACAGGTCTACAATGGAACTCTGATGAGTTGTGACGAAACGCGCGCGTCACAATTTTTTATTTTTTCCTCCAATTGTTTTATATTTTTCGTACTATTAAAAGTTAAATTTTAATGATATCTTGATCCACTAAGGGCACTCATAGCTTGTCTCCTCTTTCCTGTTACTACCCTGGTAGTCCATTGTGGGTTAACCCCATCTTTTGAGTGTCTTTCCTGTAGCTTCCACCTTTTTTTCTTTTCTTCTAAGTTACTCTCAATCGTCAAAAAGTCGTATAAATAGTGAATAACTGTGAGACATCTACAGACATTGAGCAGTAGCCAGCATAAAGTATCAGCAAAGGTATCAAAAATCCTAGGAATACTTTTTGCACCAAAGGTGAGACGAATTAAAAAATAGTAAGAACCCTGCCACTTAACACCATGTAGATGCCACAAAGAAGGATGGATTGGGAGGAGCGTGAAGGCGTTAATGATGTCAGTCTTGCTGAACGATGCCCCCGTCCCTGCAGTCAAAATAGCGCCAATGGCATTATCTATGGTGGCATACTGAAGGGAGAAATCCTCTGAAGGGACGAAAGAGTACAGACTAGGGGTTGTGGAAGAGTAGGGAGCAGAGAGGTCGACAATCAACCTTTGCTTGGCTGAATTTTTTCCAGACACTCTAAGAGCAGGTAAGGTATCCACAAGGTAAGGTAAGCAAAATGACGATCTCCTGTGGCCAGAAGTCCAGGTATGCAAATAGCCAGACCAATAACGGTAATGAGGAGAGATCTGGCAATCCTTACGTAGTGAAATCAAGCCCTTCCCACAACTACAGGCCCAGCCTTCCATATACATATATGTACATATATATATATATATATATATATACACACAATACATGGCACAAAGATTTATGGGGCTGGCATAGTTTTTTTTTCCAGGGCTGCTTTGTATCCCCAGTCCGGCACTTCTGTAGGCACAAACTTATAAGCTGGCAAAACTACAGCTTCACATAGATCCATCATTTTAATTTCCCAGGCAACTAAAATACATCTTGGCATTATCAAAATAATTTTGATAGATTTGATAATGTTTATTGAAATGCCTGAGAACCATATCCTACCACTTTTCATCTTAAACTGCCAAACAAATTGGTTAATATAAAACTGCCTTCTGAAAATTATGTTTTCTTTTCCATCCTCTTGGGAGCAATATGTTGGCTGTGCACAAGTGTGTATTATTAAATATGTTTGTTTTTTTGTAAATGAAGACAAATTCAGATTCAACAGTTCTATACATTCAAAAGCCCATGCACATAAGATTTTAACAGATTTTCAATTCCACCATATATGCATATATGTACCTATGTCTTTCTCACAAAACCAGGAGGTTTTGTAATTACTTGGGTAAATGCTCGCTATTTTATCTAAAACACATTATTGTGTATGCATTAACGTGCATTTCAATTAACAAATCACATGAAATTATTTTATTTACTAACAGATGAATTCCATTCTTTACTTTTTTTTTATTGAAATATTTTTCCTGTTTTGTTGTTTTTGATTCATTAGTTTGATCACTCTCACACTTTTAGGTAACATTCTATGTTGCTCTTGCAAGAAAACATTTTTCCAAAGTGGTTAATACTTATTTTTTGGTGAACAATAAATGTTTAAACAAAAATCCTTTTGTTTTTAAAAAAATTTAAAATTTCTATGCAGAGCAAACCGTAACTTGAGTGTTATTCCTGTAAAGATTTTATTACGTCTAATTTTATCAATTGGTTCAATATACATAATGGGAATCAACACAGTAAAGGAGAAGACAATATTTAAAAGAAGAAAAACTACCACAACAAGAGGACAGTCTTAAATTAGAGGGACAAAGGTTTAAAAATAATATCAGGAAGTATTACTTTACTGAGAGGGTAGTGGGTGCATGGAATAGCCTTCCAGCTGAAGTGGTAGATGTTAACACAGTAAAGGAGTTTAAGCATGCGTGGGATAGGCATAAGGCTATCCTAACTATAATATAAGGCCAGGGACTAATGAAAGTATTTAGAAAATTGGGCAGACTAGATGGGCCGAATGGTTCTTATCTGCCGTCACATTCTATGTTTCTATGTTTCTATGTTAATTTCCATCTTTCACCAATTGGATAATGGTAAATTCTCAACATTTCTTTTTCTTTTATGCCTACATTAGCACATTTAGGAATTTTGTCTTTAGGATTAATTTTATTTTTTAACATAAACCATAATGATGATAATTGTTCAAGGATCATATGGTTATTTACATTTTTACGATGATTTTTTCAATATTATTGTCTCCATATAAATGTGGAAAGAGCTTTACAGTCTGTTACCTCTGCCTCTAATTTATACCAGGCTTAATTGATAAACATTATATTAGTCATTTTATTTATATATTGTAAGACACTTGCCTTAAAACAACGATGTACGATTGACCTAGACCACCTTCTTATTATTCCTAGATAATTTGCTTTAAACCGTACGTGAAATTTTACCTCTCCAGATTAAATTTCTAAAACTCCTTCCTATTAAATCTAGCCAGCAAGTTAGAAAATCTAAAGGTAACATCCGGAACAAATAAACCCATTTTGGCAAAGTGCAAGCCATAATAGTATTAATTCTTCCATACCATGAGATTTCTTTATTACCACATGTTTTTATTATTTTATTCATAGATTTAATATTATCTAAAACATTTACACCAACAATTTTTTTTTATTATTTTATATATTTATAATGTCAAGATAAATATACTCCTTTCATTGCCAGTGCCGTTAAATCCAAAATTTGTCTTATCTTTTATTTTATTGATTTCTCTACATTGACAAATTGTGATACCATTTTCTCTTTATTTTATTTATAGTTCTATATATAACTGAAATCTTCAAATTGTTTAATGACTGATGATGGGAAATATAATAAAGCATTTTAAAAATGAAACATACTCGTTTCTGTTTTACATAATATAATGAAATTAATTTACAAGGAATGGTGAGGGATGTGCAACAGCGGGATTATAGAATTGTGAGAATCATTGAGTAATTATTTTCCTCCACTAGTGGGAGGTTAAGGTGGATACCCTGTCTCAACTGCATTAAAAATAATTATTAGCCTACACATTATTACTCAGAGAGATGAGGCGTAACACTACCTGAGACATACGGCCTCCCGTCCAAGTCTCCCCACCTTTATCAGGATCTGTGCTCTGGGCAGAGGTTCAGTCTCCCCCTACATAGCAGCCTACCTTAAAGCTGACCCCCAGTGGTATTACGAGAGCCTAACCGAATACCCAAATCTCACAATTTAATACATGCTTAGACACAGGCAGTCTATACCTCCATGCACACTGATATACTCAGCGATATATGTTTTTTAGACATTATGTGCAGTAGCCCCTGACCAGTGGCATCTTGGTTCTGCTCATGGTGCTTGAGACACATACACGAGGAACAATGCCCGTGCAGCATATGGTTGTTAGTATGATTATTTTGCTAGTCTATTTTTCTATTCTGAATGTTACCAACTACTGTTTCCAAACCAGTTATTAATACTTATACCTGCCTGCACTCGGACAAGACCAGCACTACCCTGAAAACTTTACAAAAAAATGTGTAAGATAAACTGCTTTGATTGACCTGTTACTGCTATTGTGGCACAGCAGGCCTGTCTGTAAACCTCTTTGCACAACAAAAATAAAGAATTATAAAAATAAATGAATACATAAATAAATAAATAAATAATTATTAGAACAAGACAAAACATGTCTCTACATTAATGGTATCCTGGGAATTGGGGTTTATTGATAGTGTATCAGAGAATATGGCAGTAGGTATTTACACTGCTGAGGGTATTGGTATCCAACCTGCCACCACCTAAGATGAGTACCAGGCAAAGATGTTTTGGGGTCAAAATATACTCTTTCCACTTTTGAACAAATTTTAAGTTTTTAACTGTAGGTTCTTTTTTTAGTAGAGTACGAAGCCAATCCATTTGGAATAGAACTTGGTCCAGGATAGGGTTATAGAGTGAGACTGGCTTCAGATCAGCATGGCAAACTTTCTACCCACCGCTGCAGCTAGAGTAAACACATTTTTGCTAGGATAGTGTTGGCTTGTAATTGTCAATTAAGGGGAAGATTATGTAGCTTGTTAGTAGATAAATAATGTTTGACTTCTCTCCAACATCCTGATACCAGTGGGCATCTCCAAAAGCAATACTACTTGTCTGCTTGATTGGTTGGGCATTTTAATTATTGTGTGGTGGATTTTCTTTTTATGGCATTTAGTCTGACCGTAGTATAATATGTGTAGTAAAGCTTCTTTACACTCATCTCTCGGCAGGATTAAGTATGTGTGCTTTTACAATGTCTTCTACTGTAAGAGTTGGTAATGTGTTCAATGAAAGATACCAGTTTTGACTTTTTCCCATTCAGTTGTATATCTCAGTAGTGATTATATCATTGATAAAGTATATGTAGGGTAGACATGTTAGAATATAATTAATTTAGTTATTCCAGCTATTCCAGTTATTCAGTGAAAACTTTTGTTTGGCTGAGTTTGATGCTTATTTTAGCTTGGTGAGCAATTCATACAAGATGACATATTTTTTTGTTGAGGGCTGCCTGATGTTTTTGGAGAGCAAAAGCAGAAAAACCTTTAGGAAGTATAATAGTTTTGGGAAGCATACTATTTTATATAAGTTTACCCTGCCCATGAAAGATAATGGAAGTAATTTCCACCAATCTAATTCTGTAAATATTGACTGTAAGACAATTTATTAAATGTTCTCTTTATATAGTGAAGATAAGTATTTTGGTATATTAAAACCCCAGCGTTTGTGGTTAGGACCATGTAGGCAAGAGAGTGTTAGGGAAGGTAGTACGTCCTCCACGGCTCAGGTAAAATTAAGTGGATTTAGTCCAATTTATTGGAAAGTTATCTAATTAGTAAGTGTCTAATGAGTAAAATAGCAGGGGTAGAGATTGGGTCATGTCAGATGTAAATATCTGTAGATTGGCAAACACTGAGACCCATAGAATGGAGTCTCCAATCTTTGTATACTGATAGTTGGGTAGTTCCTCAATTGCTCTTAGTAAGGGATCAAGTGCTATACTGAATAAGAGCGGTGACAAAGGACAGCCCCGCCATACCCCTCTTAGTGTGAAGTATGGTGCGTCTAGATTATTTATGGACAGACAGGTTTGAAGGTTGGTCTGTAGATGTTTTATAAATTTAACAAAAGTGTGTCCAAAATATCTTAAAGGACTTTTATTAGGTCATTCCATGTGACTGTAACAAATGTCCTCTCCACATCTATGCTGATCAGGGAAGGAATGCTGAGTGCGGGTATGTTTATGTGTGAGTGATTACTGCTGCTAAGGTTCTTCTCCTAGCACTGCATGTGGTCCATGAACCCTAACTGAAGGGGGCAGGGGGTTAGTAAATTTGGGAGGACGGTTTGGAGCCTGGATGCTTGTATTATAATTAAGAGTTTTAAATCTAGCTTTAGTAGTGATACAGTTCTATACATGCTTGTTTGAATGTGGTCCTTGTTGGATTTTGGTATCAAATCTGTTCTGAATTGATTTATAGAATCAACTAATAGTCTTTCTAAATATATTTGGCTAAAGAGCAGGCTCAGAGATGTTGTTTTAGAATTTTAAAATCCTCGGCTGTAAATCTTTTAGACCTAAGTGATTGAGGGAATTTCCTAGTCTGTGATTTGGGTATTTAGAAGATTTCTGAACTTCTTGTCTCTCAGAGGTATGTGTAATTGTTTAAGGAATCCCTTTCCCTGTGGATTGTTATCATGGATTGAGGAGTATAGTATCTTGAAATGTTGATAAAATAGTTTGTTTATTTGAGTATGAAAAGCTACCTACAGATGGAGTTACTAGGGAAGCAATTGGCTTGAAAATAGTTCTGGAGTTAGTCATATGTGGCAATAGCCTTCTGGACCTCCCATCACATTGAAAAGAACTGTTGTATCTGATTTTGGCTGTGGAAGTCGAGGTGAACATATGGTTTGTGTGATTGATGATTAAAGTATCTTCAAGTTTTATCAGATTAGTCTTCAACTTTTTGAAATGAGAGGTCATGTATGAGATTATTTGTCCTCTCATGGCTATTTTTTGTTATTCCCCTCAACAACTTTGGGTTGTCTGCATGTATTAAATTGTCATCCATAAAATTAAGCCATGTTGACGTGAGATAGGTCTAGAAAGAGGAGGGGAATCTTCAGTATGCAGTGTTCAGTTGTGGAATAGGAGATTGAAGAGTAATAGTGACAGGGGCATGATCTGAGACCACCATTTTTTCTAAGATTGCTTTTGACAAAGGGAAAGTAATAAGGTGGAAACCAAAAATATAACTATTCATGATTGAGTGCTGATGAGTCCCTTGTGCTCAGCTATATCTCCTGAGTACAGAATTACATCATTTGCATACCCTTGTCTAGTAGTTGTGAAAACACAGGGTTGAATTTATAATCTGCCCAGTACAGTTTTAAAAAAATGACACATTAAAGTTGTGTCTTTGATGTATTTTGGGACATTTTAGTAGCTCACATATTTGGGGACTCCTACATTATATATTGAGCTTTATGGAGGTGCTATTTTTTCACAATTGTTTTTAAACAAATTGTATTGTTCTAATGTGTGCCACTATAATACAATAAACTTGACTGTAAGCAGCAAGATTTCCTAAGCACAACAATATCCAATATGCATACACTTGCACAGTATCAGTCTTAATCTTACCCCTAACCCTAAACCAATTCTATACCAATTCCTAATCTTAAATCTAACCCTAATCCTCATCACGAACCTCATCTTTACTCACTCAAGTGAGTCTGAGGCTTTGTGGCCTGACTCAATATAATGGCCATTGACTGTACTAAGTGGAAACCTGTGCAGGCTTCCTAGCACTGCTTGAATGCTCTATGCCTGTCCCCAAGGATGGACAAGGACTATCTTTTGTAGGGCAAGTGCCAGAGCTGTCACAGACTCATCATGACTGTATAAATTCATACTGACTGTTGTTCCCAATCCATACTTTTATTTAATATACAGAATTGTATCCAATATTTGGAATGCATTAAGACACAAATAGAAGCTATTTGGTATGGAAATACAATGTTGCAATCTGGGACTTTCAAGTGAGTCTGGATAAGGGACTTTATGTAACTGAGCCAACCTCATATACTGGTAGTGACTACAGTAAGACAATTTATGGAGACTTTGTAGCACCACCTGATGTCCTGAGCCTGTCACCAAGGGTGGGTAAACCTATCAGCTAACAGCTGTAATGCCAAATACATACTATGCATCAATAAGATTTTAAAATGTATGTCACAGTCACCAGTGTCAATGTTAGCTTCCTCAGTAAGAACACACATTGTATAGTGTCATAGTGTCCTAATCAAAGAGTTCATGATGGAGTAACAACATTTTCTGGTCCCCACATTTCCTTGGGGTAGGAATGTGGTCAATTGCTGTAAATTTCAAAGATGGGATTTGCTTTTTTAGCTCCAAGAAGTGTTTAGCAACTCGTAGTTCAGTTTTATTGTCACTGTATGCAATTCTGATGATGAATCTATGGTCTTGTATATTATCTCTTAATAGTAGGTCTGTTCTTCCTACATAGGCCAGTCCACGTAGGCAACACACCAGACATTGGGATAATAAGAAGAGTGTATGGCTTGCTCTGTGTCTGTTTACCTAGAAGCTATTGTTTTTCCACTGACCATTGCCCACACTGAAAGTGTTTTCTGTCACAGTGTAGATTCTTAAACCCCTACACTTACAAATGATGCAGATAATAGACTTCAAGTTCTATTTCCCCTAGTTGGATTATCTTGCACTTCTGTTTAATACTTGAGATATCACCTTTTGCTACCTTGATTCACATGGCCACTTAATTCGCACTTAGGAGTTGTTGCTAAATTTGTAAATATATTCTAAAATATAACTGTTTAAATAAAAATAAATCAAATAAAATAGTTTTACACTGCCTGAGTGAGTCATATGGTGTGGCTTGCCTGCTTCCTCCACAGACACAGATGGGAGAAGCTGAGTAACAGTGGCTGAGTATGATTGCTCAGCCTTGGGGATTAAAATGGATATAAAAGGTTGTAAGCATAGCTCAACTTAAACACTGCATACAGTCCATTTGTCTGCCTGTGCCACTAAACGTGTCCACAGCTAACAGTGAAGAGTTGTAGGTATCAATTGGTACCTGGTCGCTCAGGTTTGAGCAGGGATTTCAGTCTACTCAAGCCAAGCTCCTACCATGGAAATTAAAATATAATTTAGAGGACATTTTTTGATAATGTTTCCTTGGGTTAACAGTTATAAACTGAGCACTCCCAATGTCTGATTACTAACAGGGTGTACTTGTCATAACTGTAGAAATAACTGCGCGTTTCCTCAAGTACACTAATGGAGTGTACTTGTCAGAGCTCCTGACACGTGTTTGCCTCATGGCTCATGAGCCACTAGGCGAAACGCATTTCAGGGGCTCTGACAAGTACACTGCTTTAGTAGTCAGATATGTGCTCAGTTTATCGCTGTTAACCCGAGGAAACATGGTTAATGCAGCAGTGGCCGCGTCTATGGAAAAGGCCCTATCACACATGATAGCCGCTCAACCAGAACGCTCCAAACCACGCCACACACGCCAAGACACTGAGTCTGAAGACTCTGAAACCCAGTCTAAAGACGACACCCGGGCTATTAAACGCCATTGGAAAGGGGAAACAGAACCCCAAACTGAACAAAGGCAAAAGACCCACCAAGCGGAGCAAAACAACGACATCTGTCGCCCCTGCTCCTACCCAAGTACTATCCTCAGAGGAGGAAGAAGATATCGATAGCACTATGGCCATCTTGGATGAATAGCAAGCTAACGCGTCCCATTCTGACGACGACGCCTGGGACTCAAAATCTAAACCCTTTCATACAGGGGATTCAGACTCTCTCGCTGCAGAATGGCAATGGACAGGGGACAACACCCTGCCTCAGGATGAAGCTATTCTGGACCCCATGGGCCAGACACTCTTTGATCCACGTAACATCAGACGCCCCCGCTCGACAGACTGGACACCACCGGAACACCTGGCTAAGTTTATGCACTTACGGATGCGTAAACCCATGGACAAGGTAGTTCGCAACCGACTGAGATCGGAATGCCCCCGCCCTTCCCTACCAGATCAAGTAGCCATGACACCTGAATTCGACCAAGTAATCACTACTTTCATGAGTAGAGGCGGTCACAACCCCCGCCGCGGGCTGGAGAGGGGATTCAAAGGAGTCCAAGACAAACTCCTAGATACCTCCGGACCCCTATCACACATCATGTACCTGGCAGACAATGCTTTCCAACGGGCAGACCAATTCGATGCCGATATGGTCAGGGAATGGGCTCATGATATCCGCGAATGGGCTCAACGCGGTTTTTGTTTCCGCGGAAACGCAAATGTGGCCCTCTCATCTGAGAGGCGTAAGGCAGCACTTCTCCGAATAGACGGGAAGTTGGTGGATTTGGGCACCAAGGAACTCGGACCTCTGGCACAGGGCAAGTTATTTGGAGACCCTTTCCTAAAGGAATTGAATCGCCACGTCAACGTCTTCACCTCATTGAGTAAAGCCCAGACCTCAATGAGGAGGGTTTTCAGACAATACCCCACTAGGGGTGTTTTTGGACTGGCTGGCCGCCACAGGGGCCGTGCTGCCAGCCGTTTCTGGCCATCAGGCCCCCGATCCTCAAGACCACAACCCTTCTACCCAGAAACGGGATACTGCCAACCTTTCACCTTCTCAAGAGGTTCAGACAGGGGACGCAGTACCCGAGGACGTGGCAGATCCTGCTTCACTCCAGGTAAGCTATCATCTACCTATGACCACCTTGCATGCAGGTCGTCTCTCTTTTCTTTCAGAACTGGACGACCATTTCGTCAGACGCTTGGATACTCCAGACGGTACAGGGATACATCATAGATTTCGTCAGCACACCCTACCAAGAGTCCCCACCACGACCGATCAACTGTTCGACAGAGTCCTCAAAGCTCATCCAAGCCGAACTTCCGGAACTCTACAACAAGGGGGCGATAGAACCCGCCACAGACGCCAGAGGATTCTTCAGCAACATTTTCTTAGTGAAAAAGAAGACAGGAGACCTCCGACCGGTCATAAACCTACGTACACTCAATGCTCACATGGTCTACCACCACTTCAAAATGGAGGGAATCCACCTTTTACGGGACCTCCTAGAAGACGGCGATTGGTTCACAAGATTGGACCTCAAGGACGCATACCTTTCAGTACCGGTTCATATCGACAGCAGATGCTTCGTCTGCTTCCTGTGGAACGACCAGCCATGGCAATTCACTTGCCTCCCTTTCGGCCTCAGTTCGGCCCCATGGTGTTTCACCAAACTGTTGAAGCCGGTAGTTACTCATCTGCGCGCAAGAGGAATTCGCTGCATTATATACCTGGACGACCTCCTAATCTTCTGCTCCGTCAAATCAAGACTCAGACTACACACACGTTTTGCCATGGAACTCCTAGAATCCCTAGGGTTTATGATAAACCATCAGAAATCCGCTACAACTTCGTCCCAAACCATACAGTTCCTAGGCTTCGAAATCGACTCGGTCTCCAGCACGCTCCGGCTACCAACGACCAAGATCTTAGCGATTCGGAAGGAAATCCGCAAGACGATCCGATGCCAATCAGTTCCCCTACGCAATCTAGCTCAAATCGTAGGCCTTCTCTCGGCATCCATCCAGGCCATCTTCCCGGGCCCGCTCCACTACAGGGCGATGCAACGCCTCAAGGCATCCTTCCTCCGCCGGAACCCCACTTACGATCAACCCGTACCAGTGACGGAAGAAGTCCGGGAGGAACTTCAATGGTGACTGGACAGCATGCAGGCCTGGAACGGCCGAGCTATCTTCGGCGAAACCCCAGATTTCGTGCTGGAATCGGACGCCAGCCTTTGGGGTTGGTGCGCCACGAGCGAGGATGTATCGACAGGGGGAACCTGGACTCCACAGGAACTCAACCTACACATCAACTGCCTCGAACTACTGGCAGGCTCCTTCGCCATACGCAGTCTGGCAAAAGACAAATCGAATTGTTGCATTCTCCTCAGGATGGACAACATCTCAGCCGTCCGCTACATCAACCGCTTAGGCGGAGCCCGCTCACGACTCCTATCCGAACTCACGAAAGAGGTGTTCGACTTCTGTCTCCCACGCAACATTTCCCTCAAGGCGGAATATCTCCCAGGGTAGACGAATTTAACAGCCGACTGGTTCTCTCGCCATTGGAGAGACGGCAGCGATTGGATGCTGGATCCAGAGATATTCAATGCCCTCTCGAGAAGGAGAGGACCCTTCCATCTAGACCTCTTTGCATCCCACAACAACAAACAAACGCCAGACTACTTCAGCTGGCTCCCGGACCCAGAATGCAGAGCAGTGGACGCTTTCCTCCAGACCTGGCCCCCCTTCGGCGCCTACGCATTTCCCCCATTCGCCATGATAGCGAGGACTCTCCACTATCTGAAGACACACCAGATCTCTCTGCTCCTGATTACCCCCCTATGGCAGAGTCAACCGTGGTTCCCGGACCTGCTAGCACTATCCTACGCAGATCCGCTCTTACTGCCGTCCCATCCGACTCTCCTCAGTGATCCGAAGGGGAACCCCCATCCGCTAATAATGGAAGAGAGACTCTCCCTGGTGGCTTGGACTCTTTCCGGGGCACCTGGCGAGTCAGCGAACTATCGCAGACTGCTAGGGACCTCTTATGGGAGTCGTGGGCACCGGGGACGAGACTATGCTACCTCTCTGCTTGGACCTCCTGGTCCTCTTGGTGCTTGGAACGGGACCTCAATCCACTTACGGCACCTATTCCCACCGTCCTGAACTTCCTGACGTCACTTTTTACAACAGGAAAATCTTATAGGACTATTAACGTAGTCCGATCAGCGATCTCAGCGGCCCATATCCCCATCCAAGGAATTCCGGTGCGCAAGGATCCTATGGTATGTAGACTACTGAGGGCCATGCGACTCAAACACCCTCCGGCCCCCAAATACAATCACCTATGGGATGTGGACCTCGTCCTCAACTTCTTAAGAGAATGGCCGCCTAACGACAGACTCTCACTCCGCCAACTTTCAGCCAAAATGACGGTGTTGCTCTGCCTAGTTTCCTTTCGTCGGGTATCCGACGTTAGAGCCTTCGTAGCCAATGCCTTTTCAATGGATCCTGAAGGGGTGACATTCCATGTCTCCCGACGCACCAAATCTAACTCTACCACTATTTTTTATCCCTTTTTCCTCACGGAACCTCAATTGTGCGTGGTCGCAACCTTACGCAGCTACATGACGGCTACCGCCTCTCTCCGGCCGACTCCCTCGGGTCAACTTCTGATCTCCTATGTCAAACCTCACAATCCAGTTTCCTCTACCCCACTCGCTAGATGGGTACGTTGGATCTTGTCACTAGCAGGCGTAGACGCCTCTTTCGGGGCTCACTCGGTGAGAGGCGCGGCTGCTTCTTCGGCCTTTACAGCCGGAGCTTCACTATCAGATGTCCTACGCACGGCTGACTGGTCCCGCAAATCCACTTTCCGGACCTTCTACTTTAGACCGAACTCCTGCGCAGCTTTTTCCTTATTACATCAGCGTTAAAAATGCAAAATACGAAGCCTCCTGTCATGTAATAAAATTGAAGATTATGCTAGCTTTAGTGTACTAATAATCTTAATTTTAATAAAGACAGGAAGCGAGTATTTTCCCACCCATACCCACCCTTTCGGTCTTCTAAATTTTCTATACTGTCCTTCTCCTATTCTCCTATCTTCTACAAGGAACTAGTCTCTGCTCTCCCTGCATATTCGACTGTTCTACGTATTCTGTACATATCTTAGGTCATGATTATTGTGCCCTGTGGTTCTTTAGAAAGAAATGTATGTATTACCGGTATATTACTATTTAATTATATAATCTTACATAAAAATACTGTACGAAAGTCTCCCATGCTTTTCAAAGTCTCTCGACTAGTACCTAACCTATTCCACACTCTCGTTTCAGCGTAACTCAACGTGGACCTCCAACTATCGTTACATGGATTATCCCAAGTTTATCCTAACTGGTTTGGATTGATTCCCCAAGTTTCCCCTACACTCCACATGGATGGTCCTAAGACTCTCTGATTTATTCTTCTGTTACAGACCCAAGACTGGTTTCAACTCAACATTATTTGAACTTTGCCGTCTGCGATGTCGCTAGTTGAAAGAGGGGGAGGAGCCTGTTCACTGGGAATACTATACCTCCTACTGTTTTTTGATTGGTTCTTATTATCACTTTCTTTACTGCTATGGAGTTTTAGTAAAGAGAGATATGCAAAATACTCGCCTCCTGTCTTTATTAAAATTAAGATTATTAGTACACTAAAGCTAGCATAATCTTCAATTGTATCACAGTACAAGCTGTCATTTGAACAGCTTGATTTCTTAATACGCAATACCTTATTGTTTTATTCCTCCTCCTGAGTTTATCCGTTTAGCTTATGAGGATCAAAAATACATTCCTATATTGCCAACAATCTTTGGCTGATAGGCGATAAGCTTTTGGTATATTATATCAACAGTAGTAACTGACACAATATAGAGGATCAGTAATATAATTAGCACTCAGTTACAGGCTTCACTGAAGTTTACTAGAAGCTTAGATAGACTATTTACATCCTTCTGGAGATCATTATAGTAGCCTAAGTTACTGGTACTGAAGCTCTGACAAATCGATTAGATCTAAAATATGTTACATTTTGTTGATATATAAAATTGATTCTCCAGAGGTTGTAAGGAGAACAGGCACCACTGCACTTAACTTAAAACAGTGATCCTGTTTGCTACCTCCTATCTATACAATTCAATATTGTTTTTATACTATGGTGATAGTATTAGTATAATTAGAGCCAATATTTTAACTATAAACTATTAAAAGTTATGTTTTATATATCTTCTAGCCATACCCCTTGTTCTATACTCTCTACCTACTGGGTATACCTGGTATTTACCCTACTGTTATACTTCTGTTTCACTCTGCTTTTTGTATTTTGATTAAAATCAGGGGTTACATAACCCCCCCCCCCCCCCCTAACCACATGAGTTATACTGTAACTAAATAAAAAAAATATTGTTTTTTGCTATGTTTAGTTCAAGAATATGTTTTAGCAAAAAAGTAGAAAGTAGAAGTAGGTTTAGGTCATATAACTTTTGCCATACATTTATTTAAATTATATTTTTCTTTTACTTCTCAAATGTGATTTTTATAGCCTCAGTAGAACTGAACAGATTGTAATGTCAATAAACTAAATATTTTACTAGCTACCAGTGAAGAAAATATGCAGATACATTGGGAATCATACATAAAAGCATTGCGTAGTACTAAATATGAGGTGTTATGGCTTTATTCAAAGCCCGAGGTCCAAAGAAACGTCTGCTTTAAAACAATTCTCAAGAAATATAATGGTTGTACAACAGGTGATAAGAACGTATTATGTAAAGTATTCTTTAATGTGTAATAAAGATGGATTCATATACCTCACCATGCAATGGTGTTATGGTTTTATGAATATAAAAACATATGAACTTGCTTGCTGTAGGATCTCAAAATGACATTTGAGAGGAAGGGAACAGTTCTGCAATATTTATTTTCAGCATTTCACATCAAAATATAGGTATATTAGTATATAGCATATATCTTAGATCAGCATATTGGATCATAGACTTTGTGCCAAGCAGCAAAACCAACCAATTTATGGTGAAGGTAGTGTTTAGTAGGTCTCTTGTGATCCAATAGCACTGCTAAGAAATGTTTTTTTTTTTAAAGACGCTATAAATAAATTCAGAACATGTAATATACTGTGGTTTGCACTGTCTATCATCTAGTTATCTAAGCTAAATCATGTAATGAATGTGTCGGATATAAAACTAAATATATATATTACATAATTGGAAAAAAATGAAGTGCTATTTTTGATTACTGTGGCAGGTTGAAAGAGCTAGATTTTAAGGTAATATTAGCATGATGATAGCAAAGTGTGCAGTTATTACATAATTATGAGATCAGTCACTAGTACAGTAAATGTGTCAGGCACTGTTTTTACTTCATCACTGGTAAATTTAATACACAGGGAAAGAGCAATTTATAAGGTACATAACTCAAAAAAGATGGTTCTTAAACAAGATAATTTGTGAGTCAGTAGCATTATGTCACATAAAATGAATGCAGGAAAAAAATATGACTCATCATGGGTAGTACTTGGGCTTGTCTCTGTTAAAGTGTTTTTTACTTCCCTATGAAGCTGTCCTTCCCAGTAAACACTTCACCGTATAGGAGTTGGAAATTACTGACCCATTCTTTTCCTGCCACTAGTTTCTACTTAATGTGATTATAGATGTTCTAAACTTGAGGAAAAAAAAACCAGACAAGCAGTTTAGATACGCCTAAACCATGTTACACAGGTTAGTAATGTTACCTATATTATCTTAACTCTTTCTTTGCTGCAGCTGAAAGAGTTAATACTTTTGCTGCAGCTGAAAATATTAATCCTGCAGCACTGCATAGACCTACACATGGTGTCCGCGCCTCTCCACTCCTCAGGCCATATGGGCAGAACACAAATTGTCCTGCGAACGGCTCCCTCAGTAATTTTGCAGGGCCGAAATACAGGCACCTGCAAAGAAGTTAGGACAATGCCCATTCTAAGGCCACGTCCTTAAATACATTTGAAAACTATGATGTCACGCCCTTAAAGGGACCACGTTATTTTATCCCATGATGTTGGGAGTCACAGTGATGACATGGACCAAGGAGAACTTATGTGAACCTATTTAAAGCCTGATAAGGTCCTTACCCATTGTCCTAATATGGTTTTCTGTTTTAGTAACAAATGTAATGATCCTGTGACTTTCATGTGATTTCATGTTATTGGCCTTGGCTTCATTCTGACTCTTTTATCCTTTTATCCTCTGGTATCCTGATCCATCTTGTATATTGATCTGTGTATTTCTGGTATCCTGACCAGGCTTGTATATTAACCTGTATATTTCTATTATCCTGCCTTTGCTTGTTTTTCATGTATCCGTATCTCTGTATTCTTGACCTTGGCTATTCCTGACCTTAATGCTCTCTTGTATAACGTTAAATTCAGCCACTCTGAGGCTTCTGGACCCTCACTTTCTGGGTATCCTTTCTCCTGTGTGTAAGGGTAATGGCAACTGTGACAAGAGGAAACATACATTAAAGGAACACTAAGCAACATAACCACTACAGCATTCTATAGTGGTAATAATTACAGGAGTTCCATGACACCACCCAGTAGAATGGTTTTAGTGTGGTTTTACTTCTTATTTGGGGTTACTGGATGCTGTCTTCTTCTCTTCTCTAGCTTAAGCTAAACTTTTTAAATGGAGCTCTGTTGTGCAGAGCTTAAGTCATTGGCTGAGAGTAATTAGCTAACACTCTACTCTGCATGTTGATCTCCAGCATAGCTAACATAAGCACCTAAACAGAAAATGTAGTCTTTCATGGCTGCTGAGCGAAGGTAGCAGTAGGGCATAGCAGACCCCAAGTAAGAAGTCAAATTGTCCTAAATTGGTTATGTTGTTTAAAGTGTTCCTAAAGTGTTTTTTTCTTTAAATTTGACAATTTTTATTGTTCTCTAGAGAAATGCACATAATATAGCGTTTTGTCGTATACAGTATAAGGCAAATCTGATATACATTCCTTTGATATTACAATACATTTGCAATACACAGGTGGTCAGTGTATATCATACAGATTAATAGTATAGAAAATATTTTCAGCCAAGATTTTTTACCATAGTTATACGTGGTAAAACTAGTTCAAATAAAGGAGAGTGGGTGAAACAGAGTATGAGTTATTAGAAATTAGAAAAGAGTATGAAGGTAAGGGGAGTATTGAGGGATAGCCCATCATCACAAAAGGTATTTGTCAATTGCTAGTTGTCAGTAGATGTTACATTGTCAGGCTCCACTTGCCCTACATAGCTTGGTGAGAGGGAAAGCAGGTTGAGTCGTTAGTGAATTCAGTTGTCCAAAATAGAGGTTACTATGGCATGGGTTAGTATCATGCTTTTTTTTCCTCCCTTCCACTAGCCCTTATACAACAAACTGTTTGTGGTTGTATTTTTTACACTACCATCAACATAGTCATTCCAAGTTTTGTTGGCTTCTCTCTTAAATTTGTCAATTTTAAACTGAGCACCAAACATACTTTCATACTTCCAATAGAAGAAAATTTGTTTTATTAGGTTTTGGAAGCTCAGAGGTTCAGTGGAATCCCAAAGGCTATGATCAGGTTTGCCAAGATTTAGATATGGTAAGTAAGTCCTAGCGATGCTTTCAACATGGACAGCAAGCATATATGCAGGGATAATTAGATTTCTTCCCCCAAAAGGTTCCTCAATAGTGATGTCCAGAACTGTTCACCAGCGAACATAGCTTGTTCGTGGCGAACGTGGCGGGCGAACATATGCGATGGTCGGTCCGCCCCCTATTCGTCATCATTGAGTAAACTTTGACCCTGTACCTCACAGTCAGCAGACACATTCCAGCCAATCAGCAGCTGACCCTCCCTCCCAGACCCTCCCACCTCCATGATGAATAGGGGGCGGACCGACCATCGCATATGTTCGCCCACCCCGTTCACCACGAACAAGCTATGTTCGCCAGCAAACGGTTCCCGGCGAACAGTTTGGGCCATCACTATTCCTCAACATTGTTTGTATTTTGGCCCAAAATGATCTAACATTACTGCATGTTCACCAAGTATGTGAAATGGTTCCTTCTTAAACTCCGTATTTCCAACACACAATGGTAGACTGGGGCCAGATTCAGTGTACCTTCCTAGGTACTAATTACCACCTATACATCAATTTCCTGGGTAATTCCATATGGATCTCGCAAGACATGAGACCCTTATGGATTGTGTATACCGCTGTCCATGTGGTATCATCAAAGGTCTGACCAAGCTTCTCATGCAAGGCCCCCTTGAATTTGTTAGTGGGGTCATCCTGTGTGTTATTTATAAGTTTGTAACACACAGATAGTCTTTTTGAGTGGTGTCTGTTGTAAACACATTTGCTGAAACATTGCAAGGGGTAGAATGAAATATGAGAACTGGAGGTGGTCCCAAGCCCAGATAAGCTCAGGAGCACCAAGAATAGATTCTATGGGTCTATCCTTACTGGACAAAAATAAAAAACACCTTTATTATAGGGTATATACGTTCCCCAAAAATATAAAGACAACTTATAAGAAATACTGACACATCTAATAAAGAGTGATAGATAAAAAGTGGGGGAGATAGTGGTGTATATATGAGATTGAAGTGAGTAGTTCAATCCTTGTAATCATATAGCTAAAGGTTCCTTTAAGTCTCCCTATAGTCAATATGAGAGGTAAGCTGTACCTACTAATGAAAGTGTAGACTAGGAACACTATATATGAAATAAGGATAAATAATATCTTATGGATGGAGCAATTACTTAGTCTTGTATAAGATTGCAAATTGATATATAGTTTTAGACAACGAAGTCATAAACAAAGTATCAGTTGTGTGTATCCAGGAGTATCAAAGTCCTATGTGGTTTACTGCTGTACCTACTTACTAATAAATGATGAAGGCTTGCTAGACAGAGAGAATATCTAGGACATGCTATCTTATCCAGAATAGATCACTTAACAATATTCTGTAGCGTAGTCTCAAAACAGGTAGTAAATAGTAAGCTTAAGTGGAGTATCTAGGACGCACTGTCTAGGACGGGGCTAATAACCCCAAAACCACTTATAGCCTGTAGTCTATTGCTTCCCAGTTTCCTTATTGTATATTAATTGTCACAGCTTACCTTAGTTGGGAGTCCAGTAGGCAGAGATTTGTGCTCACCCTTGTAGATATACACAGTCCAAGGTGATACGATTAGAAATCACCAGGACTGTGAACCTGTGCAGGGATAAACTCCAAGACGCAGTACAGGCACGGACAAGCCGAAGAGTAGTCATGGAGAGCCGAAGTCAGGGGAAGCCAGAGATCAGAGAAATCAAAGAAACAAGCCAAGGTCAGGAGCCAGGAACAAACTGGAGAATACACAATATGGATATGAATAAACAAGAACCACAAATGTGAACCAGAGTCAACAAACTGACACTGCCCTTAGGGAGAGGCAGTGTCTTATACCTGGCTAATCAGTGATACTTTACAGCTGGACCATGATTGACAGGAGCAGTCACAGGTGAAGTCCAGCCCCCAGTGCTGGAGACTTGGCAAGTATAGGTTTTGGGGCAAACCAAGAACCGAAGTGGCTCAGAGGTAGGAACACAGGCTGAGAACCAAAAAGCACCCAGGTTCAAATCCCCTGTTGCATACTTCTGGGGTGACCTCGTCTGGATGTCACAGGGAGAACATTAATTTAGCTTAAATACAAAATGTGGGGTCAATGTGGAATACACTTTATGCACTAAATATTCAAAGGAGGCTCCCTGCAACCTGTCTACACATTGCATCAAAGCTGAGCATTGCTACCCCTGTGCTTTTTTTCCTATATGCAGTTAAAATCCTTCATAAAATCGGTAGACAAACAAAAGCCCCAAAGTGAGGACATGCTAACCCTTAAATGTAAAGTGGTTGGATTCCCAATAAATGGGATCTCTAGTGTGTCCACAGAATCTAATGTAGGGGTTAACCCTTAGATATATAACAAAATATGAGAACTGGAGGTGGTCCCAAGCCCAGATAAGCTCAGGAGCACCAAGAATAGATTCTATGGGTCTATCCTTACTGGACAAAAATAAAAAAACACCTTTATTATAGGGTATATACGTTCCCCCCAAAAATAAAGAAAACTTATAAGAAATACTGACACATCTAATAAAGAGTGATAGATAAAAAGTGGGGGAGATAGTGGTGTATATATGAGATCGGAGTGAGTAGTTCAATCCTTGTAATCATATAGCTAAAGGTTCCTTTAAGTCTCCCTATAGTCAATATGAGAGGTAAGCTGTACCTACTAATGAAAGTGTAGACTAGGAACACTATATATGAAATAAGGATAAATAATATCTTATGGATGGAGCAATTGCGTAGTCTTGTATAAGATTGCAAATTGATATATAGTTTTAGACAACGAAGTCATAAACAAAGTATCAGTTGTGTGTATCCAGGAGTATCAAAGTCCTATGTGGTATACTGCTGTATCTTATAAATAGTCAACTTGAATGGGAAATCTAAGATGTACTGCCTAAGAGGGAGGCTAACTGCCCCAAAATGCTAGTGCCCTGTAGAATATACCTACTTACTAATAAATGATGAAAGCTTGCTAGACAGAGAGAATATCTAGGACGTGCTATCTTATCCAGGATAGATCACTGAACAATATTCTGTAGCGTAGTCTCAAAACAGGTAGTAAATAGTAAGCTTAAGTGGAGTATCTAGGACGCACTGTCTAGGACGGGGCTAATAACCCCAAAACCACTTATAGCCTGTAGTCTATTGCTACTTGCTGACTAAAGGTTTGCTTAACAGAAATATGTCACAGATATAGATCTACCTCAGATAGATCACTCCCAGTGTTTCTATAGTGTAGCTTAAAGACCAGTTTCAATTATGGTGGCCGCAGATCCTGCTGTTGCTAACACTATTCAAGAGTAGCTGCCAACATTATAACAGAGTGACTGAGCAAAGTTATCCTGATCATACTGACTGTTGTACACTAATAGCTCCAAACTGATATGTCTAGGATATAAAACTAACTCAGATAAATCACTCCAAGCGTTTCTGTAGTGTAGCTTAAAGACCCGTTACAATTGTGGTAACAACGGGTACTGCTGTGGCTGACACTGTTCAGGAGTAGCTGCTAAAGTTGTCCCAGATAGCCTAAGCAGAGATATCCAGACCGTACTGACTATTACACACTAATAGCTCCAAACTGATATTACATAAACTCCTATAGCTCTCATCTATCTCCCCCCACCAAGTGAACACACAAAGTGCCGGTGATCAAGTTAAAAGCATAACCTAACGCACGTTTCGGCGCTATGCAAGCGCCTTTTTCAAAGGTAAAAATGACACTGCCGCTTACTCAGTTATATATCACATTACCTTAGTCAGGTATCCAATCGCAGGGCATAACCCATTAGCATATCTCGTGCCGAAATTACAGTGGGCGTTCCAGGTCTCTTAACTCCGCCCCTCCGCATCATCGTGGGGGCGTGTGTTAATGCGAGTGCATATGTGGTAGTCACTTACATGTTCCATTATTCGCTTCTTGAATAAGACAAAGATTTAGGGAAAAAGGGTACCCAATTAGATGCCTAAAGCAAGCATACCAAAGGGCATTGGACAGTGACCGAGAAACCCTCTTGCATAATGTTAAACCTGATGCTGACAAACAAATCAGATGTATAGCCAACTATGATGCAAGGCTGGGAGGAAGCAAAACGGATCCTAAACCGATTCTGGCCCCTGTTGACACAAGATCCACACTTAAAGGACACTATTCCCCCTCGAGTGTCTATCCCGGCCAGAAGAGGTAGAAACATTAAAGACATGCTAGTACCCAGTCACCTTTCTACATCTAAGAATACATCTAAAAATTGGATCAAGGTACAGGGCACATATCAATGTGGGAGGTGTGTGGCGTGCACTTTTATTGCTAAAGGATCTAAGACAATCACAGATTCAGCTGACACTACCACAATTCCCATCAAGCAGTTCTTTAACTGCAATACATCTGGCATGGTTTATCTACTAACATGTAAATGTGGCATTAAAATATGTGGGAAAAACTATCCGCCCATTCAAGAAGCGAATAATGGTCAAATAGAGACACTCCAGTCGCCAGACATATTAGGTCCCAACACACGGATACACCCCGTTGTATCAAATTTGCGGGCATCGAAAAGGTCCAGATGGGTAGGAGAGGAGGAGACTTGGACCAGGCCCTCAAAAGAAGGGAATGCTACTGGATCCACAAATTGGACACTTTATCACCAAAAGGACTCAACGAAGGGTTTACATTTACTCCCTTCATTGGTTAACTGATCCAAAGTAATCCATGTAAATATGTAAATATATAAGAGTTTGTCTACTTGGGACTATTTATTTACTTTACACCAATGATACAATAGGGGTATAACATTCACATAATGCTAACATAAATTGTGACACATCGCGATACCACTCTAGGGCATATATACCACAGAGGTGTAGGGGTTGTAATGGGGCTTTATATATAAGGCAAGTGAAAGAGTGCTATTGAAGAATATCAGGCACTGCTCAGTGCTCTATTACCCTGTGTTGACACTATCTTTCCTATCAGAACTTGCTATATATAGAACTTACTGTATGTCTTTAAATGGAACTTACTGTATATATCTCTTTAAAAGTTAATGACCGGGGGGCGGAGCCAACAGCCGAACTGAGTGGTCGCATCTTCAGGGAGCTCCGTGCTATTACAAGCCTATTTCGACGAAATTATACAATATTCCCCCCCAAAAACCAAACCACTCGACCAAGCTGTTTGCCCCAACAAACTAGACAGCATGGGGAAGAAAAGTAAAAAGCTAAAAGCAGACGGAACACGTCCGGGAGCAAGTATTGGGGACTTGTGGCGGAGGGCGCAAGAGGCCCTAGAGCCCAACATGGCGGACTACTCGGGATATGTGGACGACTTTACTAATTCCGAGGACCCTTTCTCAGACCAAGAGGAGATGGCCTTACCCGCTTCAAAACCGCCGACAACACCCAAGGCACAGGCGGACGCAGCTCCGGTCACAAAAGCGGAGATGAGGGAGCTGTTGGCAGAGCTCCGACGAGGCATCCAGGCTGACATGGCGGAAATGAAAAGAGACATCCAAGGCCTGTCGGACCGCGTGGATATCGTCGAGCGAAACACAACGAGCCACACACAGCAACTTGCCGATATGCAGAGAGATATCGCCACCCTACAGCTGCAACACATCCAGGCGGAACACAAAATGGCGGCAATGGAAGACACGCGGCGGGCCCAAAACCTCAAGATCAGAGGTGTGGCGGACTCGATCTCGGACGCCGAGGTGCCCCATCTAATTCGGCGTCTGGTAAGCACAATTCTCCCCGCAAGACAGGCCAAGGGGATAAGCATTGATGGTGCATTCCGTATACCTAAACCCACGACAGCCCCGCAGACGGTACCCAGGGACATTATCGTCAAATTCCATAAACGACAGGATAAATTGACAGTAATGGCGGCCACCAGGGGTAAGACGCCATATGCCTTTGAGGACATGTCCCTCTCTTTTTACACAGACCTCTCGAAGGGAACAATGCAATGGCGCTCAACCCTCAGACCCCTCACCACCTTACTGCGCGCACGCAACATACAATACCAATGGCGCCCACCCCGCAAACTGCAAGTGCTTCACGGGTCTAACACCTATCTAATATCAGACCTCACAGAGGCAACAAAGCACCTGGCAACATGGGGCCTCCCTCAGGATGCCATCCAACAACCTAACAGGCCCTCCAGCTCCCGTATGGGGAATCCGGCCACCTCCGAGACATTTGTCCCGAAACACTCAACGTAACAGCAATATCAGCGGACTCACGCTGAGACAGTCAGACTTAAGGACCCTCACCTACCATTTTGCGGATAGGCCCTTGGACTGAATGGCTCCAGGCGAACGCGGTCCGACTCCAAGACCATCCCATGAAGAGCACCTGGAACATCGGCTGCACGTCACCTATGGCCTACACCCAAGATGCCCACCTGGTTGCAGAACGGGACACTCGACGCTATGTTCGAACTATAATTGATTGCACAACACTCTCTCTTACGATTTGTTTTGTTATTGTTATCGTATTGCTACCTGTCTTATTATATACTATTATTCAGATACTACAAGACGCATAACGTTAATGCCTGAGGTCGCCTTTCCGACCACTCTTAAGGGTACATGACCTCTTTTAAGATACTTACCAGGGACCATACCTGTTATGTAGGCCTGTTAACCTAGCTGAACCCACAGGGCCTGTCCATAGACACAACCTACCCGCCCAGAACAACACCACAGGGTTTACACATTCTCGCATCCCCACTAGATAAAGCGATACCAAGGGACAGAACCTAAGTAACTTCACCTCACACCTGCCTAATGGGTACTCAGCTCACACCCACAGTGGATCAAACTGCACTCCCACTTACAAATGGAGCAACAGCAGCTACTTACCCTCGAATCTGGCACTACCCTCCAGCTCACCCATACTGTTTTTGGTTTTATTTACGTTTATAGTCGATTTGTAACCTAGCAGATCTTTCTTTTTGCTGTTATCTGTTCTTTTCATACAATGCGGATGTTTAGCGTAACGTTTACCACTTAATTTACACGCAGCTAGCTATGTCTCGAAACATGCTATAATATCTCAGTGAAAGCCAACTAGCCTGACACTCTTGCATAATCAGTTCTTTTAATCTACGTCTAAGCTTGTTTAATATGTCATATCTTACAAAACAAAAAAGTGCTTTGTCTACCTGATACCCGCTGTAACAAATGTCTCGCACTAAACAAATGGAATGCCGTTGGGGTACCATTTGTAAGCATGTACCAATTATAAGCACTGCAAAAATAAAGAATATATAAAAAAAAAAAAAGTTAATGACCATTATTTCATGCCTTTGAAATACATCACACTTTTCAGTGTTAATAAATGAGCATGTGGTTGTTTCTTTAGGATTTATATTATACATTACGTCTACCAATCATATGGATATATGCACTATATGTATAATAAAGTCATCTGTAATCCCTGACATCCCCTGGTAATCACATTTGGATGTAAGTGACTACCACATATGCATTCGCGTTAACACACGCCCCCACGATGATGCAGAGGGGCGGAGTTAAGAGACCTGGACCGCCCACCGTAATTTCGGCGCGAGAGATGCTAATGGGTTGTGCCCTGCGATTGGATACCTGACTAAGGTAATGTGATATATAACCGAGTCAGCGGCAGTGTCATTTTTACCTTTGAAAAAGGCGCTTGCATAGCGCCGAAACGTGCGTTAGGTTATGCTTTTAACTTGATCACCGGCACTTTGTGTGTTCACTTGGTGGGGGGAGATAGATGAGAGCTATAGGAGTTTATGTAATATCAGTTTGGAGCTATTAGTGTGTAATAGTCAGTACGGTCTGGATATCTCTGCTTAGGCTATCTGGGACAACTTTAGCAGCTACTCCTGAACAGTGTCAGCCACAGCAGTACCCGTTGTTACCACAATTGTAACGGGTCTTTAAGCTACACTACAGAAACGCTTGGAGTGATTTATCTGAGTTAGTTTTATATCCTAGACATATCAGTTTGGAGCTATTAGTGTACAACAGTCAGTATGATCAGGATAACTTTGCTCAGTCACTCTGTTATAATGTTGGCAGCTACTCTTGAATAGTGTTAGCAACAGCAGGATCTGCGGCCACCATAATTGAAACTGGTCTTTAAGCTACACTATAGAAACACTGGGAGTGATCTATCTGAGGTAGATCTATATTTGTGACATATTTCTGTTAAGCAAACCTTTAGTCAGCAAGTAGCAATAGACTACAGGCTATAAGTGGTTTTGGGGTTATTAGCCCCGTCCTAGACAGTGCGTCCTAGATACTCCACTTAAGCTTACTATTTACTACCTGTTTTGAGACTACGCTACAGAATATTGTTAAGTGATCTATTCTGGATAAGATAGCATGTCCTAGATATTCTCTCTGTCTAGCAAGCCTTCATCATTTATTAGTAAGTAGGTACAGCAGTATACCACATAGGACTTTGATACTCCTGGATACACACAACTGATACTTTGTTTATGACTTCGTTGTCTAAAACTATATATCAATTTGCAATCTTATACAAGACTAAGTAATTGCTCCATCCATAAGATATTATTTATCCTTATTTCATATATAGTGCTAGTCTACACTTTCATTAGTAGGTACAGCTTACCTCTCATATTGACTATAGGGAGACTTAAAGGAACCTTTAGCTATATGATTACAAGGATTGAACTACTCACTCCGATCTCATATATACACCACTATCTCCCCCACTTTTTATCTATCACTCTTTATTAGATGTGTCAGTATTTCTTATAAGTTTTCTTTATTTTTGGGGGGAACGTATATACCCTATAATAAAGGTGTTTTTTTATTTTTGTCCAGTAAGGATAGACCCATAGAATCTATTCTTGGTGCTCCTGAGCTTATCTGGGCTTGGGACCACCTCCAGTTCTCATATTTTGTTATATATCTAAGGGTTAACCCCTACATTAGATTCTGTGGACACACTAGAGATCCCATTTATTGGGAATCCAACCACTTTACATTTAAGGGGTAGAATGTCCTCACTTTGGGGCTTTTGTTTGTCTACCGATTTTATGAAGGATTTTAACTGCATATAGGAAAAAAAGCACAGGGGTAGCAATGCTCAGCTTTGTTGCAATGTGTAGACAGGTTGCAGGGAGCCTCCTTTGAATATTTAGTGCATAAAGTGTATTCCACATTGACCCCACATTTTGTATTTAAGCTAAATTAATGTTCTCCCTGTGACATCCAGACGAGGTCACCCCAGAAGTATGCAACAGGGGATTTGAACCTGGGTGCTTTTTGGTTCTCAGCCTGTGTTCCTACCTCTGAGCCACTTCGGTTCTTGGTTTGCCCCAAAACCTATACTTGCCAAGTCTCCAGCACTGGGGGCTGGACTTCACCTGTGACTGCTCCTGTCAATCATGGTCCAGCTGTAAAGTATCACTGATTAGCCAGGTATAAGACACTGCCTCTCCCTAAGGGCAGTGTCAGTTTGTTGACTCTGGTTCACATTTGTGGTTCTTGTTTATTCATATCCATATTGTGTATTCTCCAGTTTGTTCCTGGCTCCTGACCTTGGCTTGTTTCTTTGATTTCTCTGATCTCTGGCTTCCCCTGACTTCGGCTCTCCATGACTACTCTTCGGCTTGTCCGTGCCTGTACTGCGTCTTGGAGTTTATCCCTGCACAGGTTCACAGTCCTGGTGATTTCTAATCGTATTACCTTGGACTGTGTATATCTACAAGGGTGAGCACAAATCTCTGCCTACCGGACTCCCAACTAAGGTAAGCTGTAACAATTAATATACAATAAGGAAACTGGGAAGCTTCTAAGCAGGATAGAACTGCTCTCTCCTGGGCTAAAACCTGTAGAGTTAGGTCATTAGCTGAGAGCATCACTGCTAGGCTTAACTCAAACAAAGAGCTTCTGGCTCTCTTTCTGAAGTAATGGAGATGATGGTGGACTCCAGGTAAGAATTCAAACTGTTCAAAAATGGTTTGACTACTTAAAATGCAAGCTGCCAGGACACTGAGAGAGTTCCTATAAAACAATAGAAATGTCAGTCCTCATGTAAAGATTTTTAGAGAGGGGTCCCACATAATGATTAATATTGTTCAACCTATATATTTTTCTTTTCAGACATTTCCTTATTTTTCAGTACTCCTTAGTAAGTAGTATCTATTTGTAACATATTTTACTTTACTATTTATCAGCAAGATCAAATTTAACAAATCACATTTTACCATTTTAGAAATAGCGGTGAAATATTGCTAGCAAATTGAAATAATGTTCAAGAATATAATCCTCCTTGGTCAACTATTACTGAATACTCTGAAAGGTTGTTTGCAGTAGTTACAAATAGTTTTATAAAATGTAAGAAATACAGATATGATATTGCATATGACACCAAGTTATCCGTAAAGAAACATTTTTAATATAACTTGAGAGTAACCTAAGAAAAGTGCACAAAGAATCATTAGAGGCACCATGTAATTGCATGTGAATTATTCAAATAACCAATGCATGCATTTTTTTTTTAAATGTTCTGTGAGTTGTTTTTATCTCCCCTTGTTTAGTGCATCTCCCTTTTCTTATTAAAATTGGATCTCTGGCACATAAATATCCAATTTTTTGTAAATGTCTCTCCTTTCTAAGGACAAACGATGTAATAACTAGTCACATCCTGTTATGACTAAGTCCTTTGCTTGTAGTTAATCATTTATTTCAGGAAACATATATAAAAAACAGTTTACCCTAAATGTGAATATATCAGATGAAGGATCTCCTGCTCTGACAGCTCACATACATAATTTATGATAATATAAAAGCTGACCTCAATAGGATTGAGATCTGGAAAATTTGGAGGCCAAGACAACATCTTGAGCTCTGTTTCATTTTCTTAAAACCATTTTTTCTAACACAATAAATACAAATACTGACTTTCACTTCATGCCTAATATATCCCACCTTTTGACAAGTGCCATTATAAAAATATAATCAATGTTATTCCCTTCACCTGTAATTGGTTTTAATATTGTGGCTGGTCAGTGAATACATTACTAAAAATATAAATATTTTTTATTTAACCCCCTTTAACCTCTTAAGGACTGAGCCAGTTGTACAAGTTGTGATCAAAACAAAACGTAAACAAAACATGGCATCTGCGCTATGTCTGTCCAACCATAATTCACCTTTCATTTTTTTTTTTTTTTTTTACAAATTATTTATTAGACTTTTTTTACATTTTCTTGTTTTAGACAAGAAAACAAATACAAAATCAAAATATAGACAAAACACAAAAAAATGAACAAAGATTTCATTAACAACAATTACCCGATAAATTGGGAAAGGATTATCAACTCATAAATATCCCTCAAACATTTAGTGGTATTTCTCAATAAAAAGTACCATTTTATATTTCGTCATAACAGTGCAATTTTACAAATCTAAAGCATGGTCAGTTTAGTAAAGGTCTATTTCATAGTTAGTCTAGTAGTAGGATTTTTTACAGTCTAAAAACAATTTAAAATCAAGTCCTGCCTTTCAGATTAATCACTCCCTAGAACTTCCAGCCATTTGCTATAATGTTCTTGTTTATTTAAGGAGTATAGAGAAGTCCATGCAGATCCCTTTCCATACAACTTGGAATGAAAATTGGTCTATTAAGTACCTTCTCTGAAAAGGGAGACTTGATTTCCATTGTCTCGCTATTATAATCTTAGTTGCTAAGAAACAATAGATGGCAAGGCATTTTGATGGGGTGGAAGATAAATCCCAGTTTAGGTGTAATAGGGCTTTTTTATGATTATTTTAAATAATGATTTAAGTAATTCATAGGTAGTGATGTCGCGCACATGAAATTTTCCGTTCGCGAATGGCGAACGCGAACTTCCGCAAATGTTCGCGAACCGCCATAGACTTCAATAGGCAGGCGAATTTTAAAACCCACAGGGACTCTTTCTGGCCACAATAGTGATGGAAAAGTTGTTTCAAGGGGACTAACACCTGGACTGTGGCATGCCGGAGGGGGATCCATGGCAAAACTCCCATGGAAAATTACATAGTTGATGCAGAGTCTGGTTTTAATCCATAAAGGGCATAAATCACCCAACATTCCTAAATTGTTTGGAATAACGTGCTTTAAAACATCAGGTATGATGTTGTAGTGTAAGGGTTACGCCCGCTTCACAGTGACAGACCAAACTCCCCCCGTTTAACGCACCGCAAACAACCGCAAACAGTCCATTTGTACAACCGCAAACTCCCCATTTGCACAAGGTTGGATACCAGGCTAGCCATGTCCCGTTCCTTGTCCTCACTGATGTCATTGAAGGTCTCTTCCTCCACCCAGCCACGTACAACACCAAGGGTCCCCGAAAGGTGACAACAAGCCCCCTGTATTTTTATTTTTAAATGTACACTACTGTTACACCAGATATGAGTTGCACTGGTGTGACACTGTGCCCTGGCAGGCCCTGAAACGCACACGTGTGAAGGAAACTGACTGCTATTATATTACAAACTAAAACAACAGTATATGTGAACACAACCCCAGTGAAAAATAAATTATACAAAGCAAACCAAAACTTCCCCTGTATTTGGGTGAAGAATCTAGGTGAATCCCCGAAGACTTCCTGTCTTCAATAGATATATACGATATAGAATAGGGGACAATCTGCTAAATGCAAATAAAATATAGAAACATAGCGTATAACTGTGTGGAGACTGGCACTAATGTGAAATCACAATTGGTCACTCACAGATTTGTAGAATAAAAAGAGCCTTGAGTGGTATCTTTTCTTTCCGTGTCCAGTCTGTCGTCACTTCTCACATATTCATCAACCAATAGGTGTATATGTCTCAAAGAGAAAAATATATACAAAAATGTAGTGCACTTCCAGAGTGTAATAAAAAATATATTTTAATAACTTACATTCAAGTAACAGCATGTCACCATAAAGCGTCCTACGCGTTTCGTCCTCTAGGCTGGACTTCCTCAGGGACTTGGTGAAGTAAAGTGCAGTAAGAATAACCGTAACAGCAATAAAAACTGCAATAAAAACTAACCCTCCCTCAGTCCTTTTTATATACATCCCCATTCAATGTTAAAGATCTTTCAGCTGTTCAATTTCCGTTTTGGCGGTTCGGAGCCGGATGACGTCATCGCGTGTGTGTGCAAGGTGGAATACACGCGACCAATGTATTAGAACAATGATGATAGACCAACGACCGCGACCCACTTCCGGGTCTGTGGAACGCAAGGTGGAATACACGCGACACACGTGATGACGTCATCTGGTCCCGGATCCGTGGAACGCAAAGTGAAACGCACGTGACATACGCGATGACGTCATCCGGCTCCGAACCGCCAAAACGGAAATTGAACAGCTGAAAGATCTTTAACATTGAATGGGGATGTATATAAAAG